>NC_050516.1:33809575-33836158 GCF_002922805.2 Oryzias melastigma
CTCCAAACGTTTACATGTAATCAGAAACTACATATTTTTACGTTTTTGTGTATGTTCAAAGATGTGTGAGTGCATATTTATGCTTTGATGTATTTATAAATGTTTTCTCAAATATGTACTTTAAAGCTTTTCAAATAAGTAATTTTAGCTTTTCATCTTTTTGTTTTTTCCTGCTGTTTTTTTATTTTTACTGATTACGAAAAATGTTTTGAACCGTGACCCTAAAACCGTGATACGATCCGTGAGTTGTAATCCGTTACACTCCTAGTTCTGATTTATTTTACTTTTACTGATTCTACTGTTCAGGATCAAACATCCTCTCTTGAAGTTACTAAAGTCCTGCTCCAACTAAGTGTTTTTTCTATGTAAAATCCTCTTTTAATTATGATTAAACTTAGCACTGGGTTGATAAAATCAATGAATCGATTTAAACTTAATAGATCAATAATAGATTCATAAAAATAGAAATCAATCTAGCACATAAAGCTAAAGTCCGCTACCTTGATGCTAACGTTTAATGGGATTTCCCATAGGATGGCTAATGCTAACAGTTGATCAAGCTAAACACACAATGCTGACTAAATGAACATCTTTATAAACTCACAGGCTGGAATTTCCTAAACTTTGTGGTCTAAAACATCGTTTTTTGCTCATTTTTTGCTTATTCTTCTTGAAGAAAGTGTACTGCTATAGTACCAGCTCCACCTAGTGGCCAAACTGAAACGTCCTCCAGGAGAAGCAGAACAATGTTTCCAATGTTAATGATAACATTTTTGTTAGAACTTCTCCTTTAGAGAATCCATGTAACTCTGAATGATATTAACAATCTCATTATTTCACTGATACATTTTAGAGTTTGCAAACTGGATCAAATTAATATGAATATAAATATATTCAAAACATGTAGTAGATTATTAATTTATTTCTAAACAAATGTGTAAACTCAAAATCAAATTAAATTGAAGAATTGAAAAAAAATCAGAATCAGATGGATCCAGGTTCTAATCAATCAAATTGAATTGTTTCTGTAAATTATGATCTATACCCAGCCCTAGTTATACTGTTTTTAGCCTAAATAAAAAACACTGTCATATTTTTGAGACATATTTTCTACAGAGTTGCAGTAGAACATTAGAAATTTGATTCTGGTTTGTGGACATCAGCGTAGCAAAAAAACGGCGGCGCACTATCAGATTTATCCAGCCGTACTATTTAGATCCAGATTCCAGCTCAGACGAGGAAAACAGACGTTCATGGATCTGTTTGCATCAAAACTGTAGTGGAGCACGGAGACTTTGGCCCCGCCCATGTCACTTTCTACATCTTAAAACCTGAGCTTTTGCAAACCGCTTGTTTTTTATCTGCTCCTGATCCACGATTTGAATGACATACTCAGAAACATGGTTTTAATCTCAATTTTCTTCATATATTTCCTCCATTGTGAGAAAAATGCAACAAGAACATTTTCGAAATACAATTTTCATCGGAGTCTTGTGGGGGGGAATTGATTGATCCGATGGAATAAAGAAATGTCAAACGGTTTCAAGAATGTTTATTAGACGGAGTGGAGAGAAGTAGACGCTTTAAGCATGGAGGAGAAACCTGCAGAGTTCTGCCTGTGATGAAGGACGTTCGCATTTTATAAACAACTTTAATCAGGAACTTAAGATAGGAACGTAAACGGCGTATCTAATATGGACAGGATGTTCTAATGAAGTCAAAATGTTGATACATCGGGATAGAATATCATGGCAGAAACAAACAAATCTTCTAACTGTGAGCAAAAGTCGCTCACTAAACGTCATGGATGAAAACTAAGGAGGAAATGTATCATCTCCATGACAGTCTCAATGAAGACATCACTTTTCCTTTCCACCAAACACGGGTTACACGTGACTCTGTCTGTCTGCAGGGAAAATCATGCGGCGGGTTCTTCGCAAAATCGCCTGCAACGAGAAAGACCTGGGCGACACCAGCACGCTGGCGGACTCCTCCGTGGTGGACGAGCTGTTCCAGAACAGATGCTGCGCCTCCGTGTGAGCGCGCTCAGGGACTGCAGGGCCGTCGGATGACGGGGAGACGTTTGTAGAAGCTGAAAGCCTCCACGGCGGCCTGTACTGACCCCGCCCCCTCTGTTCTTTCATGCAAACAGCTGGTCAGCAGCCTGCCTAGGAAACATTTACAGCTTTGGTACAGTAGCAATACGGGATTTTAACAGCCACATTTCGGAGGCAGAGTTATTAAAGTGGATGGTGTTGGAGGCGGAGCTGAGAGCAGCTGCACGCCCACTCAGCTAAACCTCGCTGGATTTGTTGCTCTTTTTTTTATTATTTTTATTTAAAGAATGTTTTTATTTTCAAAAGATTTGCTTTTATGTCATCCTGTTTTTTAGCATCTCTAACCAAAGCTTTGGCTGTCGGGGCGACTTCATGGAGAAAAGCTGTGACTGCTGCGGGGCTGGTGGGGGTGTGGGGGTTTGAGCAGCTTTCTTTATGAGATCAGAATTCAAGTATCTGTCAAAGTGAGGTACTGCAGCTCATAACTCCTGTAACTGTGTTGACTTTTGTCGGGGAAAATGTGGAATCATGTTTTTGATTGTGATGGGGGGAGGAGCCAACTCTAATCATGTGCCTAGTGTCTTTAGTCCCGTCTGTTTCCTTTGATCTGCATGGAAAACTGTTGAGAAAAGCGTCGACTAAACTGTAATGCTGTCATGTGTGAT
This sequence comes from Oryzias melastigma, assembly GCF_002922805.2. NCBI lineage: Eukaryota > Metazoa > Chordata > Actinopteri > Beloniformes > Adrianichthyidae > Oryzias > Oryzias melastigma. Next base: position 33,812,298 of record NC_050516.1, read on the forward strand.
CCTTCCTCAATGTGTCTTCAGTTTTTAGGAGGGAAAGACAACAAGTGTGTCTCCAAGTCTGGAAAGGAGACGTTTCCAGACTGAAGTTTAAACTCGTCTCAAATGAACGTTTGGTTACGGGGCCGTCAGCGCCGTTTTTTGACGTGCTGGCTGTTCCCATTAAATCGCGTCTCCATTCTGGAGCTGAACTTTCTCTGTACTGATTCTCTCTCCAGGCTGAGGTTGTGATGTTCCCTCACCACTCCCCGGTTAGCGCTCTACAATTCCATACAACTTCCCACAAAAAGGTCAGCGTGCATCCATCCACACTGGATTGGCGAATATAGATGATAATTTATTGTTTGAACAGTTCTTCCTTTAAAAAATATATTATGTTCTAGAGTGAATTCAGACGTAGCCTAAAAGTCTGGGCGTCATTCCTGAAGCGCTCTGCCATCATAAACATCACACGGCGAGAACATTTCTACCAAACATCCTCCAGATTTTACCTTCTGTCTCCTCCACATCCGTCACAGCAGGAGTGACTAACTGAGTCCAAATCCAGAACACACGTAGGTCACGGGCCGAACAGGATAAACATTTATGGAACACTAAAACTCATTTTTTAACTTTTTAACAAAATTATGAACTAGATATATAGCATTACCTGTGAAAATGCTAGAGTGAATGCTGTAAACTGAATTTGGCTTCTGAAGATGCTGAAATTGATAACTGAAAACACTGAAGCTGATAGCCAGTGAAAATATTAGCTAAATGTCAAATTAGCCTTAAAAAAAAACGTAGGTTAGCCAAAACAACTAGCATGTACCTGAAATATTAGCTAAACTCCAAAACAGACAAAAAAATCTAAAAAAGCTTAAATTAACCAAAAAAGCTAACAGAATGCCAATTTTAAAACTTCAAAACTGTAACTTTTTAACATAATTATGAATAATAAAAATGCAGGAATATTATTCCAGAATAAATCAACTTAAACCTTAAATAATTTCAATATTTTACTCTCCATAAAAATATATTTAGTCAAAATTATACAAGTTAGAAATAAACACAAGATAACATCGGACCATTACTAATAAAATAAAATGCTCTGGAGGGCCGGATCTGGCCCCCGGGCCTCGACTTTAACACGTGTGCGTTACAGCAACACTCTCCTCTTCTACAAAGCTCCTTCAGAAGCTCCAGTTGGTCGAGGACTCTGCCTCCCACAGCATCACGAGTCCTCGTCACATCGCCCCCATCCTGACAGAAGTCGCTGGCTCCTCCTGGACATGAAGTCTTCCCTCTAGATTCTGATCTCTTATCTCCTCTCTGTCTTCTGTTGGCCTCGGCACCATGAGGAGCACAGCTCTCGGTTTCCTTCATCCTCAACTTTTCCATCTCATCTGAAACATCAACTCACTTCCTGTCTCATCAGAAAAGATTTCTCTGTAATCCTTTCATCATTTTCTCTGAGTCTGAATTTAGTCCCGCCTCCTCAATGGCGTTTTGTGACATCACTAAACTCGTAGACTTTGTTCTAAAAAAGTTCAGAAGTGAACATTTAACTGTACCTACTCCTGTACCAGTAAAATCATTAATGAACTGGTTTTCTTCTCTTACTGATTAAAAAAAGGTCAAATTAATCAACCAGGTGAGTCTTCAAGCACTTTACCTACTAAACAGACAGTTTGTATCTTACTGGTGAACAAGTGGACTTTTTGTCACGGATTAACTTTTCATTTTTGCTCATTTTTGTCTATAACTAGTTGACTGGTTTGATTTAATTTTCTCTAAAAAGGCTAAAACTAGTTTATAACTTTTGACAAAGGTTTTTATGACTTCCTTTTAAAATAAAAAACTTCCTGTGTCACATATCTCAATGCAAAAACTCTAGGATATTATGAGTAAAAACCAGTTTATTTTCAGTTGTGGTTCATTTCCTTCCAGAAATGCAGAAATCTAGCAAACCAAAATTAAATCAGAGCTAATTCAGTGGCCCTTACTGTATTTTTTTACTTTAAGGGGAGACCTAAAATACCGTAATTTGTTCAAAATAAAAACTCCTCATAATAACCCTTGAATATAAATGTTGGTTGTGCTCACCTCAGATTGATTTTGTTTTTTCTTTTGTGGTACACGGCGATTAAAAAATCTGTCAAAATGTAGCTACTTTTTAAAATGTCCGAATTATTAAATTTGGTATACAAATAGAAAACAAAAAATCTGAAATTGTTATTAGTAATTAAACAAAATTTGCAAAATTTTACTCGCATAAATGTTTTTTGAAAGTGCCCCTAGTTTTTGTTTGATTTAAAAAAAGGTATTACTTCAGCAGAAGATTTATTTGAAGAAAAAGCCCACATTTTATTTGAATTCTTAAAACAAAATTCTAAACAAAATAATAGATTTTAATTTGCACACTCATTTATAGTAACACATATCCCTGTTATTTTTATTTTTTCTTTTCCTCTTGTGTTAAGTTGTTTTTATTCTCGTTGACGTTGTTCTTGTTTACTGATGTGTCCTGAGCTTTTTCTATTACCAAATGAGAGTAACTGGAAATGATTCATGCTGTTTTGTTGACATTTTCTTAAATAAAAGGAAAAAAATTCAGAGCAGACTTAAAAACTACAATAATGAACAATTACTCTTTCAAATGCAACAAAACTAACGCTCAGATTTCTACACTTCTGTTTTTCTTTGTTGCTATTTTAATATGTTAAAAATGTACGTGCCACAAATATTTTGGGAAGAATTGCATAACTGGCAGAGGAATAGTTTCCCACAACTTCCAACATTCTCTTCAAAAACCATGAAAGTAGAAAATAAATTGGAAGAAATCTGATTGGACATACAGCTTTGTTTTGCTGAGTTTAGCACACAAATATGTTATCTATGTTATTTAAGAAGTCCTCCCCAAAAAATGTTATATATTTATAAACGAATTCAAGTTATATTTGGAGTCATTGAAGCTCCTTAAGAAATCAAAAATAAAGAAACAATATATGATAAACTAAAAACTTGAATTTTTATTGTTTGCTCCACTTTGCTCAGATCAAAATTTTTTTATTCATTCTTTTTTTATTCTGCAGTTGCTCAGTTGTTTGATTGCAGTACAGTAAAAACTCACTTCTATTATTTCAAGTCATATTTCGTTCTGTAGTGCAGCGTGTAGTTTAATTTAAAAAAAGAAAGAATGTACGCGCGACCGGACCGGATGTGACGCACTGCTGTTTCCGGTGTCGGTCGCGCGCAGCTGCTAGAACTCGTCTTTTCTCACTCTATCGTCCTGTCCTCCGGATTCCATCCACTTTCAAACGGAACCGTGGTGTTCCCGCCGGAGAACAGCCAGAGGTTTGAGTCCGCGTTCCTTCTCATGATGTTTCCAACACCGGAAGTGTTGTTGTTTATGTTCAGCGCAGAAGCGAGATGTTTATGAGCTCGTGGTCATCATGGAACTGCTTTGAGTAACCGAGTCTGTATACAGATGAGTAACTTTAGGTCAGTGGTTGATCTCTATGTCTTGGTTCATTTATTATTCCGGGTCTCCGCTCTCTTCCGGAGGAACCGTGAACTGTTAGCTAGCTACAACCAGCTGACTGCTAAAAACAACTCAAGCTGCTAACACACAAATCTACACCATGATTTAGATAATTAAAAAACACAAACATTTTTTTTCAGAAATAAAACTTTGTCTCTGATAGTTTATTTACTTTTTAAGCTAAGGAAAAACAACTCAAGTCCAATTTTCAATGGGTAACTTTATTTTGTAATAACTTTATTGGAACAACTGTGACAAACAATCTTCTCACAAAGTCACCTGGGGACTTGAAGTCCTTTCCAGGTTGTCAAATCTTATCGGCACATTTGCTACATTCCTTTATTTTATTATCCTGTTTAATGTTTGAGCCACAAAAGAGTCATTAATTAAAAAAGAACTTGAGATCTGACAGAAAATGGACCATCATACCGATCCACAACAGCAGCAGGACTGGAAGAACTGAGATGTTTCCTGAAGAACACCCCAGTGCTCAGATTGTTATTTGACTCCAGCATCAGCATCGCTACAAAACATCACTTTTGGTTTATCTTCCAAACCGGGATGTCAGACCCAACCCTCCCACCGCAGGCGGAGTACGTCTCCATTAGAAGGTTCAAACTCACCAAATGGACAATTTAGAAACAAGTAAAGAATGTTCTGGACTTTGGCTGAAGAGAACTTACAAACTCCAAACTGAAGGAACCCAGCTGGGATTTGAACCAGGAACTTCTCGCTGTGAGGCAGAGTGCTAACCGCTGTGCACAACAAATACGTGGAATTTACAAATATTAAAATAAGAGCCGAAATGTTATTTTATCTTAACCATTATGATATTTTTATTTTTTCTAACAGGGATTCTACTGAATGTTTAACCTTAGAGCTCTATCACTGGGTGATTTTCACCAGAGTGAAAGTATCCAGATAATGTGTATCTGCCCTCCGCTCTGAAGGCCATTTAATACGTTGTATTTTTTGTCATGAGTCCCTGAGTGAAGTCTCGATGTCCCAGGAATGGATGAACCAAAGGCCAAGTCTCCAGGATCATTATTTTTTTTAGGACATTTTTCTTCTCAAATTCCTCATTTTTCAGTCATTTTCAAGCCTGTTTTTAGGATCTTCCTATGAATTTATGTTCCATGTTGTTACATAAACCTCAGTTGAAAATAAGAGAAATGTTTTGTATTGGGTTTGTTATATCGGGGACAAATTACCCGGCAAAAGGGATGGTGTAACTTTTTATAGCAAAAGTGTTCTGGAGTTAATGACTTTCTTTCATCTTTTAAAGTGTTTTAGAGTTTTCTGAAATTCACTCAGGTTTCAACAAAGTTTCACAAACTTCTCAAAGCCGAGTTGTTAAAATGGCCCGAATGTGAGGTTCTGGTTCTGGTTCATCGCAGGGAAACCGGTGCATGTAGACCGTCTGGACCGCCGGGATGCCTCTGGAGGTCAGATGGCCATTCCCTCAGACCCCGCCCCTGGCGTGGAGGATCTCTGGCTCGCTGGTCATGGGCATGGTCGGCTCCTATTCCTACTTCTGGACCAGTGAGTGGATCTGAGTGCACATCCTCCAGACACCACATCAACCTAAACTGTGTTCTGTCTGTCTTCAAGAGTACATGAACTACCTGACCGTCCACAACAGGGACGTGTTGTTGAACCTGATTGATCACAGGCCCTCCAACACGCCCCTCATCACTCTAGCCAATCACCAGTCCTGCATGGACGACCCACACATCTGGGGTAAGGAGGTGATCGTTTCCTCTGGACAAACCGATCCAAACTGAATCATGTTTTCCACAGGAGTGCTGAAGCTCAGACAGCTGTGGAACTTCAACAAGATGCGATGGTGAGTTTGGAACTAGAGCCGCCGCAAACCATTATTTTAATAGTCGACTAATCACCGATTATTTCTTCTGATTAGTCGATTAATCAGGTCATGCACAAACTGGATGTAAAGCAAACATCTTAACCATCATTATCTTTAATTTAAATACAAATTGGATTTATAAGACAATGTTAGGTTTAAACAGCCTGAAGCATTTCTCTGAGAGGAAGACAATAGAGGGATCAGCTCTGAAATCAAATTTTACATGCACAAGAAGAACAGAGAACGTTGACACCTGTCTCCACTCTGAAGGGCCTCCGTCGAAATCCTCCTTTTATTAATGGATCAGGGCGTCCCCTAATCACATGAAGTCTACATATTTATCACCGACGTAAATTTGTGATGGTTGATGATGGCTCTCCTAGTTCTTTATCTCAGCTTCTCAGAACCTTCATCTCAGGGTTGACTCCTGTCTGCAGTTATGGCAGGAAGATCAAAGATAGAGAAGGTAGAAACACTCGCAGCAAATGTTTGATAAATGTATCTACAACTCTAACACATTACCTGCAATAATGCTGGTGTGAATGCTGTAAGCGGAATTTGGCTGCTAAAGATGCTAGTGCTGATAGCTGAAGATGCTGAAGCTGATAGACAGCTAAAATATTAGCTAAATGGGAAATTAGCCTAAAAAAATGCCAAACCAGCTAGCATGCAACTAAAATATTAGCTAAACTCCAAATTAGCCTAAAAACTGAAAAAATCCTAAATTACCTTAAATAGCTAGCATGTAACTAAAATATTAGCTAAACTCTAAATGAGCCAAAAAAACCTTAATAAAAGTAAAAAACCTCCATAAAACTAGCAGAATGTCATTATAACTTTCAACTTTACTACATTCTGACTCCATATAATATAAAGTAACAACTAATCGACTGTTAAATTAGTCGTCGACTATTTTAACAGTCGATTAGTCGACTAATCGTGGCCGCCCTACTGGAAACACACGAGCCGGCGCTCTGACTCCTCCCGCTTTAACCATCTCCACCCGTCGGCTCGCTGCAGGACTCCAACGGCGTCCGACATCTGCTTCACCAAAGAGCTTCACTCCAGGTTCTTCAGCCGGGGGAAGTGTGTCCCCGTCTGCAGAGGTGAGTGTGACAGCCGCCACCGCCGTCTCTGCTGAGCGCCTGACCTACGTGACCTCTTTCACCCAGGGGACGGCGTTTACCAGAAGGGGATGGATTTCATTCTGGACAAACTGAACAGAGGTGAATGGGTGCACATTTTCCCTGAAGGTACGCGTCGGTGCTCCTGCTCAGGTTTCAGCATCAACCGTGATTGTGTTGTTCTGATCTTCTGGCTTCTTTTTATCCAGGTAAAGTCAACATGACGGAGGAGTTCATTCGTCTGAAGTGGGGTGAGTGAGTGACGGGAATCAGCTTCATCTTTGTGCTTCATTCATTAAGCTTCTGTCCAATACACGAGTAGCTGCTTGATTAGAGCTGCTTCCTTTATTTAAGTCTCCAAAGGAGTTCCACAAGGCTTAGTATCACGAAAAAATTGTAATTGAGTTGACTTTAACTTCATTGGAACCAGAAGTAAATCTTTTCCAGGTGACACTCACACTCACTTGTTCCAGTGCTCGTATACAGTCAATGGGAGTAGAAACTTGAGAAGTTTTTTTTTTTTCTATTCTTAATCCTAAAGTTTTTATTTGGATTGAAAAGTTTGAAGTTAGATAAATATTGTTTTGAAGATGTATAAACAAAAATACCTTTGTTTGTTTGTTTGTTTGTTTGTTAGGTGTGGGTCGACTCATCGCTGAATGCTCTCTCAATCCAGTCATTCTACCGCTTTGGCATGTCGGTGAGAGATTTAGTTGGACAATATGAAAACATAATAAAAGCTTCTTCACAGCTCTGGACCATCTGCTCATTTGATACTCGACCTCCAGCAGCTCTTATGTAAAAACCTTAACCTGTTATGATGCTGTTGATAGTCTGCAGCTGCACAGACACCAATGTCTAATCCTTTCGTACCTTTCTGCTTCAAAACACGACTACAAAAGAGTACAGTAGAAGCAGCAACATGCTAAAGCCGACATTTGTTCTTCTTGGTCAGGTCTGAGTGACGTTCTACCAAACATGAATCCCTACATTCCTCGGACTGGAAAAGTAGGACCACTTCCACATGACCAATGGTTTTGCATACATTCTGAATTTGACCATCGCTGGCTGTGCGGGCAGTTCTGTGACGGTTAACGTCTGTTTTCTCGCAGAGAATCACAGTTTTGATCGGGAAACCGTTCAGCGTGAAGGAGCTGGTCGAATCGCTTCGAGCTGAAAAGAAGAGCCAGGTGAAGGTCTTTCAGCCTCAAAGGAAAACCTGTTTAATTCCAAACAAATGTTTGCTTATTTCCCCCTCTGTGAATCTGTTCTCAGATGGAAATGAGGAAGACTCTGACTGACTTCATCCAGGGGGAGTTCCAGGAACTGAAAGCGCACGCAGAGACCCTCCATCGACAGATGCAGACCAGATCCTGAGTCCGAGCTGCTGCAGTCCCGCTCTCCTCTGGGACAGTGGAATGCACGCCGCTTCATGCAACCACCTTTTTAAATCCCGAAAAGCTTCTTTTATTTTTTTTGTGCAAGAATGTGAGGTGTAGATGTGGTAGAGCAGCACGACACACAGGGAATCTGCTGTAACCGTTATCAGCCAACATTCAGTGCCTATCAGGATTTGGAGCTATGGACGGATTTTTATGAGATTTTATTCTGTCTTCGATCCCACTGATGCACCCCTTGATCTTCAGACCAGCACAGAGGAAGACTGCAGCTTCAGTTTGATTAGTAGAGACGGTTCTGGAAGAGTCTCATCTGTGACGCAGGCGGACTCAAATCACCAGCGTACGCTCGTGTTTCTGCATCTTTAGCCTTCACATCCGAGGATGTAAATTCTGTTGGTGACTGTAAACGCTGCTCACAGGCAGGTTTGAATCAAACATGTTGCTGCTTTTACTTAAATTGTTGATTTTTCTCCACATTTGATTATTTTGAACTAAGTTATTTGATTTAAAATGATGACAGATGATCACTTCTTGAATGAAAATCCCTTGTTTAATCCTCAAAAGAGTTATATTTAAGCGTTCAATCCTCACCAATCATGTTTTATACTTCTGATGACTTCTTTAGAGGGAAACACTTTTGTGTTTTTGACTGAAGAATCAGGTTCTTTCATTTAAACTCACTGCAGTTGTTCTGTCCTCTATGGAAATGCTAATAAAGTATTTGATTTTTCCAAATTTATGAGTGGAAAATTTTTGTTGCATGTCTGGCTTTTCTTAAATGTAGATGTAAAATGTGAATATATTTTAATTTTGAGGTATGCTTTAAAGGAAAAATAACGACAAAAAATACATAAAAATATTGGACACTTATTTGTCATAAACATTCATTTGGTTCCATTTATTCCTGAAGTGCCCCGCCACACAATTCAGATTTATTATGATCACTGACTGCAAGGACAATATTGTTTTTGCAAAAAGTAAAAAGCCTTAAAAAGGCCTCAAAGGAAAAAACCCAAACAGACATGACCAGTGTGTAGTAGAACATAAAACACAAACACACACACAGCCCAAACCACAACAAACTTCTACATTATTTCTGCGATGTTTATTAGTCTTCCTCTTTCTATCTGCTGCTTTGGGTGAAAATTTGATCCCCGCCACATACTTGAAAAGACAAAATTTGCACACACCAGGGGAAAATTAGAAACGAATTTTTGACATAGTGCTTGAACACCCTCCCCCCCAAACGATGACATCATTGTGAGCGTTTCTGTTAAAAAAAAAATGAATGAGCTGACAATTACATATAGGGCCAAGAAACTAATATGGTTTTGTTGACCTTTAACCTTGAGAAAAGGTGGCCATCTTACATAAAAAAAATGTCTTTTATTACCAGCTTCAAACCAAATGAACTCCTAGGGATATTTATCGATTGTTTTCTAACCTTCTGGGCATAATTGGGAGGCATTTGACAAAAAAAAATGATGCGACTAGAAGTTGTAGATTTTTAATGACATGCGCGTATCGAGCTCACAAAAGTGGCGCACTCTTAATACAAACAAATATTTTAGTAGATCTCTATGAAAATGTAATATATTGTTCCCAGCCTGAAGCTGTAACAGTCATTATAACATAGAATATGAACATATAAGGAATGTGGGCATAGTTAGCAAATAACCTCCGTTGCTAAGGAAATCCAAAAATTTACTTGTGCCGATTTGTTTGAAACTAATATCAATCTGTTCGGCGACCTCAGGCGAACAAGACACAAAATGGTTGCTATGGAGATAAAACCAACAGAAAACCTGCCATTTTGAAAAAAGTGCTTATTCCTACAATTTGTCAATTTGTAATTGAGGGCGGCGATTATGCATAGAGCTGGGCGAGGAGGATGGCGGGCAGCGACTGCAGGCTGTCCATTTTTATTAGTATTTACATTTATTTTTAATGTTTACTTATGTTTTATATATCCAAATATCAATATTTACATTTTCTACATTTGTTCCTAAACTGCTTTCTGTTTTGACTTTAATTGTAAACTGGTACTGTTCCAGTCCAGACATACAAAACTCTTCTTTGTTTGTATTTTTAATAAAATCCCCTTTTCCTTGAATTATCTAATTATTGAGGTTTCATTTTGCTATTCCTAGATAGACTGAATTTAAATATGAATGTTTTATAAAACTGCATTAAAAGGAAAACTAGAATTTGATAATAGATATATATGTATACATTTAATAAATAAATAAAAAGCTCAGAATTTTTTCTGCTTTTTTCAGGATTCTGAAATGTATTTCAAAGTAAAAAAAAAATATATTTTTGTAGAAAACAGGTCAACAAAAGGTAGTCAAACCGTAAAATTGTGAGCATTGGGTTTTAAGATGCTGCTGATGAAAGCCTCCGCGCGCCTCACTCTCCCGGTCACGTGACTGCTGACGTAGCGCCAGCTGTCAGGACCGTGAAGATGGCGTCGTCAGGGTCAGCGCTTCTCCGCAGCATCCCTGCGGTCTCCGCCGTCCTCCTCGCCCTGGCGGCCTCGCTGGACAGGGGCAGCTGCAGCGAGCAGGTCCCGCTGATCATGTGGAGCAGTGAGGGGTGAGTGGAGGTCCGCCCGGGCCGCTCGAGGGTCCGGTCCAGCTTTGGCGGCTAACGGCTAGCCGCACGAGCTGTCCGGATACACGGCGCAGGTGCAGGGAGTCCAACCGCATCCCGAAGAATAATCCTCGTTTCATCCTGTAGCTGCAGGAGAGCTCCTAGAAACCAACGTTTACATGAGATAAAGGCTAAAAATATTTGTTGTCCCGCCTTTTAAATTAATTAATTAAAATTGTACTTATTCCGTCATGCCCCCTGTTGTGCATTAAACAGTACTGTTAGAATAAAGGTCTTTATTGGCATCACAAAACAATAAATCATGATGTCATTGATAATAAATACCTGCACGTGTTTTTCTTTTTATTATAATTTTTTTAATCAATTTTTTAAGCCTGCTTCACAAAATGTTATGGCAAGGTTAAAAAAAAGGGTAAAAAAAAAAAGAAAAACAACGGGAAGATGCAGTAAATGATGTCATAGCCATAAAAAAACACATATAGTTTAACATGTTTTAAAAGGTGCTTTGCAACATGTTGACATTGACTGTACATGAGAACTGTACAGTAAGTGATGCTGAGAGATGGCCCATGAAGTGTTCCATTCCTTTCTCAAGTCCTGAGCTGATGCTCCAAGGTGCTTCATTTTCTCAACTGCACCACTAAGTGGACAGAAAGTGTACTACAGGCAGACTGAGAATAGAACAAGTATGATTATTAAGATGAATATTTTTCATTATATCAACTGATTATCTTTTTATGTTGTCATCAAATTATCAATTATTAATCTTGTTACGAAATAAGAATTTCATTTTTATTTAAATATTGTGAAAGATTTAAGAACAGCTAAATCTTCTGTGACGATCGTGGACCCCAACTCCTGCAAAAAAAAGCAAACTTGTAGTCAATCTGAACAGAAGTGTGTATTGACTAAAGTCTGGCAGCACGATACATATCACAGAACGCCTCTCACATTCATATTCCAATGATTAGAAAAAAACTGGCGATACATCGCCAAACCGATTCTTCCCAAGTCTGAACCTCTTCACCACCAGCCTACACTGAAAATGACCATGATTTCAAACTCTTGAATACATTTACACCACTGTTTTTGACATGCACTATTTTTGCAGCAGAACAGCATTTATAAAGCCTGTTTTTGGAGTAGAAATTCCCCTTCTGGGCTTGTTCTAGAAGGGTGAGATGTACTTGTCTCGGGGCAACACACAAAACATGTAAATTGCACTGTGTTTTTAATTTGAGCTTGTAAAAAAACTTTCATTTTTGATGGCATTTTCCTGGTGTTTTATGATCCTTCTTGCTTGCCGTACAAGTGTTCTGTGTTTATAAACACTAACTTGATGGGAACTGTGTGGGTCCAGCCCTCCTTCATGCAAACATGCTGGAGAAGATTTGGAATCAGGAAACAGAACCTAAAACCCAGAAGCTTGAAGTGAAGAATTCTCTTCTCCACAGTAACTCTGAGGCCCAGATACTCTCATGTACTGTTGGCAGGCATGTAGTCTGCTGCCTCGTGGAGAGATGCTGCTGCTGTCGTGTGTTGATGGTTTAATGAGAGACTCACAGAGGGAATGTGGTTTTCCTTTTTTATCCCTTTATCTCGTATAAAAAGGGAGCTCTCTATTTCGATCACAGATCTGCCTGCAGAAGACCCTGGACTGACTGTGAGGTCACGTCTGCTGGTTTTCAGTAGAAACAGTTTTTAGAATTTCCCCCTCGGACCAGCCGTATCATCTCTATAGCTATCTTACTGCCACACAAAGCAGTAATTGGTTTTGAGAGTTCCTTACTGCGGTTGTTTTGTATTCTTGTGGTTTCCTTCAGTTTGACTTGTTGAACCTAATTACCTGACGTTAATCATCCATCCAGCATCTTCTCTGCCTCTCCTCCAGAATCTTCTGGCCTCAGGAGTCTCCTCCCACTGCAGGCCACATCGTGGGGCAGCAGCAGCTGACTTCTTATCTGCAGAAGGCTCTAGACGTCGGCCCACGAAATGTGGTGCTTTTCCTTCAGGACAAGGTAACAGAATCCTGTCACTGTGAGACGTGGGTTCAGACTCCTCTTCGCTTGTCAGTCAGTAAGCGTCTGGGAGCAGCAGTGAGGCTGTAGCTGGTTTAAATGGGATCATCAGGGATTAGACTTTAGTTCAAAATTAAAACAAACTTCCACCTTTAGAATGATGATGTTGTCTGTTCTCTAGATGAGCATGGAAGACTTCACCAAATATGGAGGCGTTTTTGGAAACAAGCAGGACAGCGTTTTCCCAAGTCTGGAGGTAAGGAAGCGCATGTCACAGGCGGGCCGTGGTCCGGGTCCAGATGGACCCCAAACATCTTAAACCTCTTAACACCGGAGATGTCGCCAGTAACACCTAAATAACACTCGCTCTTTGACATTCTGTAACTGTTTGACTGTTTACTCCAGGGGTCAACAACTCCAGATCCACATGTGGATCTTTCATCTCTCCATTGAGGCTCCTTGGACAAACATAAAATAAGTCATGGAGATACTGACCCAGACATGTCGACCATCAGAGTCAGCAGCTCCCTCTTACTAAAACTACCTAAAGAAAACGAAGCCTGCAAACTAAGACTACCAAACCTCAAACTAAAATAACAAAACCCAGCAGTGTAAGACTGCTGAGGAGAAAGAGGGAAAAAGAATAAAAAATAATATGGTCCTTGCCATCAGTACCTGATGCTGCGGGCCATAAAAACACTAAAATAGCATTTTTTAAAGTAAGGATTACTTACTTAGCATTTATTTAATATAGATTAGTTAATGTATAAACTGATGTCTGAGGTGCACGTCAGAGATGATAAACTATGTAGGTTTATACATCCTGTTGACCTGAAGACGTCTTGTTTGCTCAACTATGTCTGTGTAGGTTCTCAGTCATTCAGATTATGATGAATTCAAAAGGTTATTTAGAGAAAAATCAACTGGACACAACTTTTTGGCTTCTTCTTCAAAGTCTACAAGCCCTCAAGAAACATCTTTAAGCCAAAAAATTGTGTCCAGTTGAATTTTTTTCTAATAAACTCTTTGAACTAACTTTATTCTAAACCCTTCAGGAGGAGGTGCCCATAATCTACTGGATTTACACAAATGGCACCCTTCTGTAAATAATAGAAAAACTAAAATGTAATGCAGAATGTGCAGTAGTTTTTTTTGGTAACTCAGCCTGATTTACGGGTTTGCTGTGTCTGTCCTGGGACAGGGGGCTCTGAGGGTCGCCGTCTCCCCTCTGGTGTTGCCTGCTGTGTCTTGGCCTGCCTCTAACGCAGTGATCAGTCAGCTGCAGGATCAGCTGGAGACCTCTGCTCTGTACATGGACCCGGAGACCCTGAGCCAGCTGAGGCTCAACGCTTCCTCTCCTGCTCTGCTCGTGTTTCGCCTCCCCTACAGCGCCGGGTAGGTGGTGTCCCCCCACAGACTTCAGAACAACACTAAGACCTTCACAAATACATTTATTTTTCATAGTTGTCACTGATTGACACAAAATCTTAACAGGGATTGTGTTAATTAGCTAAGCAGAAAATGTTTCCCTCAATTTTACAATAGTTCATGTTCAAACGACTAAATAAAAGTTAGACACAAGCATGAAATGAATAATATTGTATTGTTTGCTTTGTCTGACTGTCATAGGGCGGATTTGATGTCAACTAAGGACATTCTCAGTGAAAACGGTGAGTAATAATATCTTTGAATTTGATATCAAACTGAAATGATAAGTAAATATGCTGCATAGCAAAGGATGGAAAACCAGTTGAGATTTTATTCTGTGGAGTTAAAACCGTATCTGATGTCGTCTGAACCCTGATAGGCAACTTTTCTCAGATGTGAGTGTAAATGTTTTCTCTTGGTTTTGGGTTTCTTCAACATTTCTGGTTGATCTGTAAAAATATAAATCAATTTAGCACACAAAGCTAATGTTTCATGGAATTTCCCATAGGAATGCTAATGCTAACGCTCCGTCAACCTAAACATACATTGCTGACCAAATGAACTTCTTTATAATCTCACAGACTTGAAGTTAAAACGTCTTGACTGTGGTTCTTGTTTTTGCCCCTCCCTCAGATGCAGTAATCGGTCAGGTGCTGAGCATCATGAAAACCCAGTCGGTTCCATACACAGCTTTGTACACGGGCCTGCAGCCCTCCGGGGTGAGGATTTCACTCAACTCCACACAAATTCAGGATCACTGTGCCACCACAATCAGAAACTTACAGATTTGAAATAAATATTTCCTAAACTGCAGTCTGTTCTAAAAACAAAATGTTTAAGTAGTAAATGAAAATATTAAAATCTTTTTCTGTGATTTCAAAACCCATTTTTGTGTTTGGGACAACTGTTTTCAGATTTGTTATCTTGAATCTCCCTTTTCCCCTCATCTTTGTTTTTATGTTCACAACTCTGTTCTCAGCGAGATTGATACATGAGCCACCAAACAGCCAATCACAGACGAGAGGGTTCATACTGATTGGTCTAGAATAGATTCTGTCCAATCAAGTGTCTTTGCCTCGCTCTTACACTTTATAGTATACAATATAGTCATGCTACACTATATTTTAATGTTTTGTTAATAAGAACGCTGTTGTTCATCTGAACATGTCATAATAGTAACATAGCATAAATACAGAGCAGTGTTGTATTTGTTGTGGCTTTGTTGATCCTTCTGGGTTCCACTCAGAGAACGGGCCAGAATGGTTGCAAAGTCCTAGACGAACAGAACTGATAGAAGTGCCAGACAAAGCCTTTTGATTGGATAGAAATCTAGACCAGGAGTGTCAAACTCGATCGCACAAGAGGCCAAAATCCAAAACGCACCTTAGGTCCAACAGGATGAACATTTATTGAACACTAAAACTACATTTTTAAAACTTTAAAACCGTAACTTTTTAACATAATTATGAAGTAGATATATAGCATTACCTGTGATAATGCTAGTGTGAATGCTGGAAGCTGAATTTGATTGTTGAAAATGCTAGTGCTGATAGTTGAAGATACTAAAATTGATTGATTAAATCGCTGAAGTTAATAGTTGAAAATGCAGAAGCTGATAGCCATCTAAAAGATTAGCTTAATGCCAAATTAGCCCAATAAACATAGGTTAGCCGAAACAGCTAGCTTGTAGCTGAAATATTAGCTAAAGTCCAAAATAGCATAAAAAAATATTTGTAAATTGCAAAATAGTCCAGAAAATGCAAATTTGTAAAACTTTAAAAACAACTTTATAATATAATTATGAATAATAAAAATGTTTGAATTTTATTCCAGAATAAATCAACTTAAACTTTAAATAACTTTCAATATTTTACTCTCCATAAAAATATATTTTGTCAAACATGTACTAGTTAGAAATGAGCGTGAAATAACATGGGGCCATTGATAACTATAAAATAAAAGGATCTGGAGGGCCGGATACGGCCCCCGGGCCTCAACCTTAACACACGTGATCTAGACCAATCCGTATGAACCCTCTTGTCTCTGATTGGCTGTTTGGTGACAGAGTTTAGAGAAAGTGATATTTGAGGCAACTTGTCTAAAAACATTTTTTTTGTCACAAACACAAACATGTATTTTGAAAGTAAAGAAAAAGAACATTTTGCTTTTAAAACTGAACATTTTGTTTGCAATTTTGGACATTTTGATTTCAAATTTGTGACTTTAGTTCTCTTTGTTGTGGCACTTGATACAAATGTCTTCATGCTCTAAATCTGATGCATGGTGCTTCTGGTTTTGTTGCAGGATGTGGTGTCTTTTTCGGTGGAGGCCGGGCTGGGGGGAGGACGCTCCCTGCTGCAGGCCAGGGGGGGCTACAGAGAGAGGGAGCGAGAGAGAGAGAGGGAGCGAGAGCGCAGGATCAGAGAGAGAGCGGGCGTCTACCCTCCTGTGGAGTTTAAGGTCTGTCAGCGTTTCTGTCCTGACACATTCTGAGCAGTTACAGTGGTGGACAAAAGTGTTGGTACCCCTCAGTTAAAGAAGGACAAACCCACAATTCTCACTGAAATCACTTGAAACTTACAAAAGTAACAATAAATAAAAAAATGTTTGAAAATTAAACAATCAAAATAAACCATCACTTTTGAGTTGTTGATTAACATAAATATTTAACAAAACAAAGTAATGAAACAGGCCTGGACAAAAATGATGGTACCTCAATAAAAGATTGAAAACTATCTGACCAGAGTGACATGATTAACTCAGGTGTGTCCTTTAATTCACATCACAGGTGTTTTATTTATTGTTACTTTTGTAAGTTTTGAGTGATTTCAGTGAGAATTGTGGGTTTGTCCTTCTTTAACTGAGGGGTGCCAACACTTTTCTCCACGTCTGTATATGAAAATGTTTCATATCTAGGGCTGGGTTAATAGAATTGATTAATTGATTTCAATCAATTTAAGCTTAATAGATCAATATTAATAAAAGTAACTGCTTGTGGTCTAAAACATCGTTTTTTTCCTCATACTGTTCTCTTCTTCTTCTGGAATGAGGTGTACTGCTATAGTGCGATCGCCACCTAGTGGCCAAACTGAAACACCCTCCAGTAGAAGCAGAACAACGTCAAGTCAAGTTTTTGTGTCTGCTGATCTCTATAAATGGGGCTTTCAAACTTCTGTCTGTTGGTCAATACCAAATGTTTGACAAATTAAAATAAACTTGTTTCATTCTTGAAATTTTAATCAAAAACCGTGTGCTGCCTCCTATAGGTTGATTCGAAATATTACAGTTTAAACTTGTGATTGGTCAAACCATTCAAATCCCACGTCATGATCTGCAGCTCCAGTAATAATAACAGTCCTGTTCTCCAGCCCCAGTCCTCAGGCTGTATTTTCAAATTGTGGCTGTGGGCGGAGTCAGCCTCCAACTTCACTGTTTGGTTCCCTTTAAATGGAACTGTCTGCTCTGAGCGCTAAACAGCGGGCGCCACGAGAAGTCCTACAGCATCACAACTCAAAGTTGAGCGTGTCGTGCAGAATTGTTGGATCCTCAGTTCCTCTGTAAAATCACCAACAAAGATTTCTCTAAATGACTTTAGCCGCTTAGCATGTCACAACCTGAACCAGATGCCGACGTCTCCTTTGATAGATGACCATTTCAGACCCACTGAGAGGGGGCTGGGAGGTTAGGCTTATTTAATCATTATTGATGATAAAATCAGTTATCAACACAATCAAGCTGATTTTAACCCTTTGCTCGTCTGCTGCTTATCGTTCCTCAGGAGGAGGAGAAGACCTGCATCCTGCTGTGGGCCAAAGGCCTTTCGGTGAGCATCCTTCGAAGCGGACGCTGGGAGGAGCACGACCTGACCTCTTCCACCTTTGGTGAGGGTGGGAATGTTTCACTCCACGGCTCCAGCTGTGACAAAAATAAAGCAAGGTAAAGTGGGTCTGAAAGCATTTACCTCCAGAGGACTTTTTCAGAAAGCAACGTGGAGTGAAGCTGAAGCTTCTTTGAATGATAGAGTTGTGCAGCTTGTTGTTTGGATTTTTGGGAAAGTTGTTTATTACTGAGTCATCCACTGAGAGACAAACAGCATTTAAAACTGTTTAGAGAAGATGGGATTATTTAACTGTTTAATGTCCATTCCTGGATCCTTTTCTTTACATTCTGTCTCAAAGTTTTTTTAAGCGAAACATTACAGTTAATTTAGCTTTTTTGGAGGGAAAACTTGCAGAATTGATGATTGACAAATACTTGTTTTCCTCCAGTGTATCTATATCATATATTTAGTCTGTATTCATTAAAAAAGACCTAATAATCTTAATTGTTAACACATTCTCATTCCTAAAGCGTCACAAACTGGCGTTTGGTTAAGGACCCTCCGGGTCACTTTTTGACATTTTGGGTGCCCCAACTTGTCGTTTTTTGATGTGCTGGTTGTTTGCGCAATGGTACCTCATCCGGTACTGCGTCCGGAGGGTTGTGGACCCTGTTACCGCATCTGATACTGTGTCCCGAGGGCTCCAGCACTGGATGCGGTACCAGACCTGAACTGGCGCCAGCCGCTGGATTCTAGTCTGAGATGCCAGTTAGGGTGTCTCCGGGTACCATGTCCGGGTTTGAGTACCAGTACCAGATGCGCTTCCGGTGCCGGGATAGGGTACTGGTTCTGGGTTTGGGTACTGAACAAGATATGGCACCACACTAAAGCGTTATCAGACAAGGTGCTGGGTGCTGCCAATACTGGGTTAGGGTACTGGTATTTGGTTTGGGTACTGTACCAGATACAGTACCACACCTGAACTGGTACCAGACACATTACTGGGCCAGGTACCACATGTGGTGTTGGTACCCAAGCCCGTTATCAGTACCGTTACCCAGGCACAGTACTGGACCCGAACTGGTATCAGATGTGGTGCCGGACATGAACCGGTACTGGGCCAGGGTACTGGTGCCCTCCACGTCCCAGTGCTGGACTGGTTCTGGTTTGTGGCCTGGAGGTTGGGGACCCATGATTAACAGGAAGAGCCAACAGGTCAAAAAACGACGAGTTGGGGATGCCCAAAACGTCAACAAATGACGCAGAGGGGTCCGTTTATATGTGATGAGTTGGGATCCGAATGTGTTGTAATTGTATATTAGCAATCTGCATTAGAGATCAAAATGTATTTGTTTTTTTTTAGTCCTTGTACCAAGCAAGTAGAAGAGGACAGTTAACCACAAACTCTGAATGAAAGATTAGGACTGAATCTCCATCATAACATGTTTCCATATTGGGTCGTTTTTCCATTCCAAATTTTCAACTTTCATAAAACGTTATATCTTCTTGTGTTTCACAGGTTGGTCTTAAACTATAAGGGCATCCTGGGCCATCGTAGCTTTAAGCTCATGTAAGTCAGTGTTCCAAACCTCTCTTAATTTTTGCTTGAGTTGATGCAAACATTCCTTTTTTTTGGAATTCCCAGCTTTGCCATGAGCCAGCGCCACTACAAGGTGTCTTCACGCCGCTGGTTTACGCTGGACTCTCTGGAGCTGGAGTACGATGGGACCAAGGCAACGTTCAACGGAAGCCGGCAAATTTATGCTCCTGTTGAATACTCGTACCGCTGTCAGTCTGTCACCAGCTACCGCTGGCCCCTGCTCGTCCCACGATCTGCCAAGGACCCGGCCAATCAGTGGAAAGTCGCTTTTGAGGACTTTCAGGTGAGACATTTTTAGATGGAGCAGTCACCAAAGCTTCAAGATCTTTCTGCTGAAAAGTAGCAAGAGAAATATTTAAAAGAGTATCAAGATAACAGTCAATTTGAAAGCACAGCCAAAAGTAATGTAATGTCCATGTGGCATCCCAGCAGGATATTTATAGATCCACCACCCTTTCAGTTTTTCTCATTCTGATTGACTGAACACTCCTGATCTGGGTAAAAGGAAAATTTTTACTGAGACAGATGATGGAAGTATTACCATTATAACACTGACAGACATCAATAGAAGTAGAGGACTTTGGGGGGGAGCTGTCCATTGCTCAGGCCGAGGTCACTCGGATAATAAAAGAACTCCTCGGTGGCAAGGCTCCAGGGCTGGATGAAGTCCGCCCCGAGTACCTCAAGTCTCTGGATGCTGTGGGAGTGTCTTGCTGACACGTCTCTGCAGCATTGTGTGGCAGACAGGAACTGTACCACTGGACTGGCAGACTGGGGTGGTGGTTCCCCTTTACAAGAAGGGGGAGCGGGAGGGTGTGTTCCAACTACTGGGGAGTCACACTCCTCAGCGTTCCTGGGAAAGTCTATGCAAGGGTACTGGTCTGTCCGATAGTCGGACCTCAGATTCAGGAACAACAGTGCGGTTTCCGTCCTGGTCGTGGAACAGTGGACCAGCTCTACACCCTCTTCAGAGTGCTGGAGGGTTTGTGGGAGTTCGCTCATCCAGTCCATATGTGTTTTGTGGATTTGGAGAAGGCATTTGACTGTGGTGTCCTGTGGTGGGTGCTCTGGGAGTCCGGGGTCCGGGGAGCCTTACCGGAGCAGGAGCTTGGTTTGCTTTGGGCAGTTTGTGGTTGAGTTGAAGTAGCTGGGATGAGGGTCAGCATTGCTAAGTCTGAGGCCATGGTTCTCGACCGGAGAAAGGTAGTTTGTCCTCTCTCAGTAGGTGGAGTGCTCCTGCCTCAGGTGGAGGAATTTAAATATCTTGGGTTCTTGTTCACAAGTGATGGAAGATTGGAGCGTTAGATCGACAGGCACAGCGGATCTGAGCGGCGTCCGCTGTTATGCGGTCACTGCACCGGTCCGTTGTGGTAAAGAATAAGAGCTGAGTCAGAAAGGAAAACTCTCAATTTACCGGTCGATCTTCACTCCAGTTCTCCTCTATGCTCATGAGCGAAAGAACAAGATCCTGACTACAAGCGGCTGAAATGAGCTTCCTCTGGAGGGTGGCTGGACACTCCCTTAGAGACAGAATGAGAAAGAAAACTGAGATAAATCAGAATAAACTGGAAGATGAATTTGGATCTGTGTTCACACTGAACAGGATTCGTGAATCCAGCTTTAATGGACGTTAGGGCAGGCCCGATTAGTCGACTAATCGACTATTAAAATAGTTGATGACTAATTAATAGTAGATTAGTCGTTACTTTATATTATTCGATGTTAGAGTGTAGTGAAGTTGAACAAAGCTATGAGCGTTACTATAGTATGAACGTTTAGTAAGCATCAACACTATAGTGATTTTTCTGCTCTTTCTGTACGTTTTTCAGCTCATATAAACTCACTTGCAGCGATTTCAGCAATTTT
Source organism: Oryzias melastigma (assembly GCF_002922805.2). NCBI lineage: Eukaryota > Metazoa > Chordata > Actinopteri > Beloniformes > Adrianichthyidae > Oryzias > Oryzias melastigma. The sequence goes on from NC_050516.1 coordinate 33,833,554, forward strand.
GGTATCAAAACGTATCAAAACGCTTCTATTTTAGCAGCATGCAAATGTTTTTAACAAATTCATTTTTATGAGGAATTTTAGGCGATTTTGGAGTTTTGCTAGTATTTAAGCTATGAGCTAGCTTTTTGGCTAACTTGACTTCTAAGGTTTTTTTTGGGCTGATTTGGAGTTTAGCTCATATTTGAGCAACACACTAAATGTTTTTGCAAAATTTGCATGTATTAGGGATTTTTAAAGCAATTTTGCTACAAAATGTTAAGAAATTTAGGTCAACTTAAGCGCTCTTCTTGGACAGAATTTCCTGTCTTTTAGCAAAATTAACGTTTTTTAAATAGCTTTTGTATTTTCACCAAATCCCTTCAGGTGTTCTGCAAATTATGTTGCCATTTTTAGCAAAAAGCTTCAGCATCTTCAGCGACTACTTTCTAGTTTGATAAACTATCATCTTCATTGTCTTTATTTTTAATTAGTTCAAAGCTAATGATGGTCAAGATGTGTTCATCCACTTTGCACATGACCCGATGAGTCGCCTAATCGGAAAATATAATCTGTAATTAGTCGACTGTTAAAATAACCGTTTGCGGCAGCACTAATGTAAAGTCAATGTTCAGAAGCAATCAGAAGTCCCATGGCGTGTTTTGAGCGTCAAACGCACAACAGTTCTCTTGCAGCAGTGTGATCAGGCCTCTCTTTAAAAATGTAAAACTACTTTTGCTTGCATGCATTAGTTGTTTATAACCTGCAGTCATTTGAGATGAATGTTTCAGGTGAAATGAAGATCTTCCTTTCTCCCCTCTGTACAGATACAGGGCTTTAATCTTAGCGGCAGCGAGTTCTCGTACGCCAGCGACTGCGCAGGCTTCTTCTCTGCCGGGATCTGGATGGGTCTGATGACCAGTCTTCTCATGGTGCTGGTGCTGACCTACGGCCTGCACATGATCATGCAGCTGAACACCATGGACCGCTTCGACGATCCCAAGGGTCCGGCCATCTCCGTCCCACAGACGGAGTAGTGCACGTTTGGGCTGAGCTCCCTCCATCATTCTGCCCCCCACATTCCTCACCCCCCTGATGTACTTGATGTGAAAATTATTTATTAGTGGTGTTTTTTCAGTTTTAGACACTGTGTTTGTGCAGTCAAAGAATGACAGAGTTGTTTTGAGATGGGTCCAGTTTTTGGCTAAATTATTATTTTTGCGAAATATTAGGTCTCTGTAAGCACTTTCTCACGTACTGACGGGAATAGTTCTCCTCATAGAGTCATGCTGTCTTTCATCGGTCTATAAAGCAAGAAAGGGAAATGTACTCGGTAAATGATCATTTGTATAAAACAGAGGTTATTTATTATTGAAAGTGATGTTGTTTGTCTAAGTTAGTGTTTGAAGTGTGAGTTATGTTGAAAAAAGAGTGAACTTTCACATTCGATGAGCTTAATTACTGTTTTATTGTTGCTGTGAGTTCAATAAACCATTTGTGAGATAAATGTTTGTCTATTTCACTTTTTTACAGCAGAGTCATTAGCTTACAGTGGGGATCAAAAGTTTGGGTTCCCCAGGTAAAATGTTCTATTATTGTGGTTCTAGAAGAAGAAATGTGTTCATAGAGACCTTTACACAAGTAAAAACAAGACAGTGCTTTACAAGATGATTAAAATGCAATACAAATGTAATAAAATGAGCATAAAAACGAAAAGGCAAACAGAAAAAAAGTTAACTGAAAGCCTGTTTGAAGACAAATGACTTAAGAATGTTTTTAAAAGAAGCAACCACCCAGTTGTAGGGCCTGATCTTTTGAACTGTATTAACACATCATCCTTGAACTCCGGAGTTGTTCCATCTGCCTCTAAACAGGCTGTGGTTTATTCTCTTCTTTAAAAACCTCACCTTATACCTCTGTTTTATGATTTTAGACCAGCTTCCCAACTGTATTTTTTATCCAAGTTATCAGAAAGTTTTTTTCCAGCAGCAGCAGTCCTCTTTAGAACAGTTTCATTTGAGGAGTTTCAATCAGCTTTTAGATGCCTGCACAGCACAGAGTCCACCCTTCTGAAGGTCCACAATGGCATTGCCGTGTCTGTTGATGCCAAACAGCTCATTGTTCTGTTCCATCGGACCTAACAGCAGCTTTCGACAACATGCAGTCGTCCTGTCTCAACTGGAACGGCATTCATGGCGCTGCACTTGACTGGTTCAAGTCTTACTTAACAGGGAGAAGTTTTTCTGTTAGAATTGGTGAGGCCTCCTCATCTGTGGCTCTCTCCTGTGGGGTACCACAAGGTTCTATCCTTGGTCCTGGCTTTTTTCTTTGTATTTGCTGCCACTTGGCTCCATCGTTGCATAGTGTGGCAAAGTGGATTTTCTGGGGTTGGGTACAACGCAAAAGGAAACAACGCCACCCCGGAATGCAGGGTCCGGGGAGCCCAAAGGGCAGTCCTGATAGAGGACACGCAGATTTTTCTCCCAAGCAGCCAAGACGTGGTTCCAGTTAAATAGTTTTATTAAAAATGTAAAACCAATTAAAACAATCAAAGCTAAAAAAATAAAAAATCTATTGGGGGAAGGCTTACCGGCAGAGTGCTGGGCGTACGAGGGGAGGAAAAAAAACA
>NC_050516.1:33836178-33845891 GCF_002922805.2 Oryzias melastigma
GCCTGAAACCGCTGAGGGGGCAATGTCCGGCAGAGCATCCGGTTGGCCAAACCGCACAGGAGAAGAAACCAACAAAATGATAACAAAACAGGCAAACCAGGCAAAGCAGCAGGGGCTCACGGTCTGACCCTGTGGAGGACAGGCAGGGGATCAGAGCAGCACAATTACTTTAAACACAGGGTGAAGGGCCAAACACATATCATCTGTCCAAATCACATGCTCTCAGGGTGCAGTGGAGAGGGGACCCTGGTGCTACAGGTCCATACACCAGGTTTCAGGTGCCCCACTGACTGGGCCTGGAACCTGGAACCTGTAGCACAGTGTGGCATCCCCTCGTCATAGTGCAGTGTGCAAGCTCTGCCTTTTATTGGCTCCACCACACCCCTTTGGCAATCCCCTGGATTGCCAACACCTGTGTAGCAGGTGCAGCATTTCATCCTGCTACAATAGCATGATCTCTTTCAATTGCTATGTCGATGATCTGCAGATAAATGTGCCTCTCAGTTTAGCAAAAAATACCTCACAAAACGTTTTAACAGAATCCATCAGACATAAAGCAGTGGCTGAGCCAGAATTTTCTATATTTGAACTGGTCCAAATGGAGAGCATTGTTTTTGGTGACGCCTCTACAGCTGGCTCCACCTCTGTTAGAAATATGGGGGTTGTCATTGACAGCTGTTTTAAATTAGAGAAACGATTGACAATGTTGTCAAAATTAGCTTTTATCACTCTTTTTGCTAAAGCCGCAGTAATCTGGAAACATCCATCCACGACATGATCTCCTCCCACATGGATTATTGTAACTCTGTTTACTTTGGTGTCAGCTCAACCGTGTCCAGTTAGTCCAGAATCGAGTGGCACGACTGTTAACTAGAACATCCAGACAAGAACACAACACTCAGGTCACTCCACTGGCTCCCTGTTTATTTTAGAATTCAGTTTATCCTTTTACTGTTTGTTTATAAAGCTCTTCATAGTCTCGCCCCAATTGACTTAACTGAGTTTTTAACTGTAAGCAGCCATCCTACAGTTTTATGGTCTGCTAACAAATATCTACTAGATGTGGCTACGTCACGACTGAAACGCTGGTGTGACCGTGCTTGTTCCGTTGCCGGGCCTCAGTTATGTAATAGCATTTCAGCAAGCGCATGATGTCAGACCTTAACAGTTTTAAATGTTAATTAAAAACACACCTTTTAGAATTACTTTTAACACTCAGTCGTGGCATTTTATTGTATTGTATTTGTTTTATTGTATTCCTATTTATCTTTTATGTGTTTTACTGTAGACTGCAATTGTAATTGTATGCTGTTTTTTGTTAATCTTAATTTATCTAGTTGTTAAACATTGTTTCTTTTATTTTGAAGCAATTTAGTACACTGAAATGTGTTGTAAGATGCTATTTGAAATACGTTTATTCATTAATTCATTTATTTATTTATTCAAGAGGAAGAATAACTTTACTTCCTCAATGACCCTCTGTATTTCTTCAAGTTCATCATTGTCAAAATAGCCAAGCTCAACATAGAGAATAAATAGCATATTACAGTGAGCAGTTTGCTCTCTCTTAACATTTTGGAATAAAGTTAACGGGTCTTCACTTAAATAAAAAACCCTCATGGTCTATATTTCTTTTTTTTCGTGATGGTTTTTGTTTTAACTTTTTTATTTAATGTTTCAACTTCCCCTTTAAGAACTGTCTTTTGGGCAAGTCAAATGTTTGTGTACTGCCCCTTTAAGAAGCACTCTAGCACGGAACGCTCAGAGCGCGAGCCGCAGCAGTTGGCCGTTGATTCAGCGGGTCAGATATTTGTACGACATTTTGTATTTTGTCGGACGGATTAAAAGTTCAAAAAAGGGCATTCCCTGTAAGTACATGATTTATTGAGATGTTTGTTGAGAAAATTTATTTAGAATTTGTACATTTTTTGTGGAACTTGCTCTGTATTGTCATTTTCAGTTTCACACCGCCATATCCACCTAATTCCTAGCCCCCACAAGCCTTTCCGCGAATTATGTGTGAAACCTCTGGTAGACGCCGGAATTCTCATTTATTTACATTACAACTGTAGAGCTGACAGCGCAATTCATTTTGTTTTGGATCTATAACTACATATAAATGTGGGAAAACCAGCTGTCGTGTCTTAAAATGGGCGACGTAACAATTCCGTTGCCTGCTAAAATTGAGGGATGGGAGGATGACCTTAAAAAACATAACATAGTAGCAGTTTTAGCTACTTTGTAATAACCGAACTTCCGTCTCACTCCGCGCCCATTTCTAGGTTGGGCCAATCAGGATGGAGCATCCCATCCGCCTCCAATCAGAGCACACTGTCCCATCATTCTCGGATGGTTGCTATCATGCCCGGTGTTGCTCCGTAAAGGCTCTAAGATCGAAGTAGGCTGTCTGGAGTGAAGGATTTCAGTACGGAGAAACTCACAAATAAAGGTACGCTTCATAAATGTCATTTATCAAACACCGGACTTTTGGCGGACGGTTGTTTTGGTATGCTAACCTCGTAGCATCTGTTAGCATACTGCGGTCAAGTGAGCCGCTGTTCGTTTTCCGTGGTCAAATCAGCCCTCATTGGATTTTTTCTGCGAGTTTCATACAAGACTTACGGTAGCATGTTCGTGCTCGCTGGAAAATCCTGGAGACTCCGTAGAAAACATTATATTTCTACTCCTCATAAATGCATTCACATTACTTTTTATGTATGTGATGTTTATTAGAAAAAAACTGTGCATTACTTAAAAAAAAAATCTCAAAATCTCTTGTATTAGTGAAATAAAATTGTTTAATTCTGGCTGTGAATTCATCCCAATCATCAATGTATTTCATTATAAATCCGTCACAGACCTACTTAGTCCTCAATAGAAATTTTCTCCTAAAAATCTAAAAAAATTTTATTGTATAGTTTTTCAGAAAAAATACATCAAAAATGCCATATAAGGTCTAATCTTTACATCATTTGGCTGACTTTGGGTGGAACTAACTCCTCAGTTTTAATTTAGTACTTCACCATTCCTCCACAGACCTCCTTAGTACTTCAATGAGTATTACTCCTAAAAATCTGAAGCTTTTTTACTGTATACTTTTTGAATAAAGTACATCTGAAATACTATGAAAAGTGTAACTTTTTATTCAATTGGCTGACTTTGGGTGGGGCTAATTCCTGTGTTTCAATTTAGTACTTCACCATTCCTATTCCGACCTCCTTAGTACTTCATTAAGTACTTCTCCTAAAAATATGAAGCATTTTTACTGTATACTTTTTGAGTAAAGTACATCTGAAATACTATGAAAAGTGTAATTTTTTATTCAATTGGCTGACTTTGGGGTTGGACTAACTCCTGTGTTTCAATTTAGTACTTCACCATTCCTTTACGAACCTCCTTAGTACTTCAGTGAGTACTACTCCTGAAAGTATGAAGTTTTTTAACTGTAAACTTTTTGAGAAAAGTACATCTGAAATACTATAAAAAGTGTAACTTTTTAATCATTTGGCTGAATTTGGGTGGGAATAATTCCTGTGTTTCAATTTAGTACTTTACCATTCCTCCACAGACCTCCTTATTCCTTCAATGAGTACTACTCCTGAAAATCTGAAGCATTTTTACTGTATATTTTTTGAGTAAATCACATCTGAAATACTATAAAAAGTGTATTTTTTTATTTAGTTGGCTGAATTTGGGTGGAACTAATTCCTCAGATTCAATTTAGTACTTCACCATTTCTGTTCAGACCTCCTTAGTACTTCATTAAGTACTTCTCCTAAAAATATGAAGCATTTTTACTGTATACTTTTTGAGTAAAGTACATCTGAAATACTATAAAAAGTGTAACTTTTTATTCAATTGGCTGACTTTGGGTGGGACTAATTCCTGTGTTTCAATTTAGTACTTAACCATTCCTCCACAGACCTCCTTAGCACTTCAGTGAGTACTACTCCTGAAAATCTGAAGCATTTTTACTGTATACTTTTTGAATAAAGTACATCTGAAATACTATGAAAAGTGTAATTTTTTATTCAATTGGCTGACTTTGGGTAGGACTAATTCCTCAGTTTCAATTTAGTACTTCACCATTCCTTTACAGACGTCCTTGGTACTTCAGTGAGTACAACTCGAGAAAGTATGAAGCACTTTTACTGTATACTTTTTGAGAAAAGTACATCTGAAATACTATGAAACGTGTAAGCTTTTTATTCAATTGGCTGACTTTGGGTGGGACTAATTCCTCAGTTTCAATTTAGTACTTCACCATTCCTCCACAGACCTCCTTAGTACTTTAATGAGTACTACTCCTGAAAATATGAAGCATTTTTACTGTATACGTTTTGAGTAAAGTACATCTTAAATACTATAAAAAGTGTAACCTTTTTATTCAATTGGCTGACTTTGGGTGGAACTAAGTCCTGTGTTTCAATTTAGTACTTCACCATTCCTTTACAGACCTCCTTAGTACTTCAATGAGTACTACTCCTAAAAATATGAATTATTCTTACTGTATACTTTTTGAGTAAAGTACATCTGAAATACTATAGAAAGTGTAATGTTTTATTTAGTTGGCTGAGTTTGGGTGGGACTAATTCCTCAGTTTTAATTTAGTACTTCACCATTCCTTTACAACCCTCTTTAGTACTTCAATGAGTACTACTCCTAAAAATATGAATTATTTTTACTGTATACTTTTTGAGTAAAGTACATCTGAAATACTATGAAAATTGTAATGTTTTATTTAGTTGGCTGAGTTTGGGTGGGACTAATTCCTCAGTTTTAATTTAGTACTTCACCATTCCTCCACAGACCTCCTTAGTACTTCAGTGAGTACTACTACTGAAAATCTGAAGCATTTTTACTGTATATTTTTTGAGTAAATTACATCTGAAATACTATGAAAAGTGTAACTTTTAGATAATTTGGTTTACTTTGGGTGGGACTAATTCCTCAGTTTCAATTTAGTACTTCACCATTCCTTTACAGACCTCCTTAGTACTTCAATGAGTACTACTCCTAAAAATATGAATTATTTTTACTGTATACTTTTTGAGAAAAGTACATCTGAAATACTATGAAAAGTGTAATGTTTTATTTAGTTGGCTGAGTTTGGGTGGGACTAATTCCTCAGTTTTAATTTAGTACTTCACCATTCCTTTACAACCCTCTTTAGTACTTCAGTGAGTACTACTCCTGAAAGTATGAAGCATTTCTACTGTATACTTTTTGAGAAAAGTACATCTGAAATATTATAAAAAGAGTAACTTTTTAATCATTTGGCTGACTTCAGGTGGGACTAATTCCTGTGTTTCAATTTAGTACTTCACCATTCCTGTTCAGACCTCCTTAGTACTTCATGGAGTACTATTCCTTAAAATCTGAAGCATTTTTACTGTATACTTTTTGAAAAAAGTACATCTGAAATACTACAAAAAGTGAAAGTTACACTTTTCATAGTATTTCAGATGTACTTTTCTCAAAAATTATACAGTAATAATGCTTCATACTTTCAGGAGTAGTACTCACTGAAGTACTAAGGAGGTTCGTAAAGGAATGGTGAAGTACTAAATTGAAACTGAGGAATTAGTCCCACTCAGTCAGCCAATTGAATAAAAAATGACACTTTTCATAGTATTTCAGATGTACATTACTCAAAAAGTATACAGTAAAAATGCTTCATATTTTCAGGAGTAGTACTCCATGAAGTACTAAGGAGGTCTGAATAGGAATGGTGAAGTACTAAATTGAAACACAGGAATTAGTTCCACCCAAAGTCAGCCAAATGATCTAAAAGTTACACTTTTTATAGTATTTCAGATGTACTTTTCTCAAAAAGTACACAGTAAAAATGCTTCATATTTTCAGGAGTAGTGCTCACTGAAGTACTAAAGGGGTACGTAAAGGAATGGTGAAGTACTAAATTGAAACACAGGAATTAGTCCCACTCAAAGTCAGCCAATTGACTAAAAAATGACACTTTTCATAGTATTTCAGATGTACTTTACTCAAAAAGTAAACAGTAAAAATGCTTCAGATTTTCAGGAGTAATACTCATTGAAGTACTAAGGAGGTGTGTGAAGGAATGGTGAAGTACTAAATTGAAACTGAGGAATTAGTCCCACCCAAAGTCAGCCAATTGAATAAAAGGGTTACACGTTTCATAGTATTTCAGATGTAATTTACTCAAAAAGTATACAGTAAAAATGCTTCATACTTTCAGGAGTAGTACTCATTGAAGTACTAAGGAGGTCTGTAAAGGAATGGTGAAGTACTAAGTTGAAACACAGGAATTAGTCCCACCCAAAGTCAGCCAATTGAATAAAAAGTTACACTTTTCATAGTATTTCAGATGTACTTTACTCAAAAAGTAAACAGTAAAAATGCTTCAGATTTTCAGGAGTAGTACTCATTGAAGTACTAAGGATGTCTGTAAAGGAATGGTGAAGTACTAAGTTGAAACACAGGAATTAGTCCCACCCAAAGTCAGCCAATTGAATAAAAAGTTACACTTTTCATAGTATTTCAGATGTACTTTACTCAAAAAGTAAACAGTAAAAATGCTTCATACTTTCAGGAGTAGTACTCATTAAAGTACTAAGGAGGTCTGTGGAGGAATGGTGAAGTACTAAATTAAAACTGAGGAGTTAGTTCCACCCAAAGTCAGCCAAATGATGTAAAGATTAGACCTTATATGGCATTTTTGATGTATTTTTTCTGAAAAACTATACAATAAAAATGTTTTAGATTTTTAGGAGAAAATTTCTATTGAGGGGCTGCACGGTGGCGCAGTGGTAAGCGCTCTTGCCTCACAGCGAGAAGGCCCCGGTTCAAATCCCGGCTGGGACCTTTCTGTGTGGAGTTTGCATGTTCTCCCTGTGCATGCGTGGGTTTTCACCGAGGACTCCGGCTTCCTCCCACCGTCCAAAAACATGCTTCATAGGTTCATTGGTGACTCTTAATTGTCCCTAGGTGTGAATGTGAGAGTGTATGTGTGTGTGATTGAGGCCCTGTGACAGACTGGCGACCTGTCCAGGGTGTACCCCGCCTTCGCCCATCAGTAGCCGGGATAGGCTCCGGCACCCCCGCGACCCCGAAAGGGATGAAGCGGTCAAGAAGATGGATGGAAATTGGTATTGAGGACTAAGTATGTCTGTGACGGATTTATAATGAAATACATTGATGATTGGGATGAATTCACAGCCAGAATTAAACCATTTTATTTCACTAATACAAGAGATTTTGAGATTGATTTAAAAAAAAAGTAATGCACAGTTTTTTCTAATAAACATCACATGCATAAAAAATAATGTGATTGGATTTATGAGGAGTAAAAATATAATGTTTTCTACGGAGTCTCCAGGATTTTCCAGCGAGCATGAACATGCTACCGTAAGTCTTGTATGAAACTCGCAGAAAAAATCCAATGAGGGCTGATTTGACCACGGAAAAACGAACAGCGGCTCACTTGACCGCAGTGTTAGCATTGTGCTGCCAAAAACAGGACGTTGAAAATGTGCGCTAAAGTTAGAAACCGAGGTGAAGTTAGTTGGATATTGGATATTCGGCAGACATTCGCTCTGGTCATTGTTAGGGACCTTCAACATTTTTTTTTTCAATAACTTTAAAATTATTTGACGTAATTGTTCCAAATCACAGCTTCCGATTCGCGAGAGCATTCCACTGTATTTTTCACACTCCGACCACCTAAGAAAAGGTCCTGTTTAAAAACTACTGCACCTAGACAGCTCAAACCTGGATTAAATTGGGCTTTAAATAATAAAGATTACAACAAATAGGTATGGGACAAATTTGAAATTAGGTCAGTTGCTCTGATATTTATATTACTGGAAAGGGCTGAATGAGACCATTCCAACTGTATAAAGATCATTAAGATTGCTCAAAGAATGAGAAAGTTATGCCACGTTAAGTGATCAAAAGTAGGGTATAATTTTATTCCTGACTAATCAGCAAATCAGTGACATTTTTGTGATCAGTCTTTAAATTGTCGTAACTTTTTCATTATTTGTCCAATCCACGAAAGGAGGGTATTTTCGGAAAGCTAATCAAGCGAACTACAAGAATTAAGTCACAAATTTAGTATTAAATCAATATTAATTTCCATATTATTAAATAATCGTACAGAAATCTGCTCCTGTATGCTTGTAGACAATGCTTGCAGCCAATCAGCTTGCTAGATTCAGTCACGTGACCTCATGCTCCAGCATTCAATTCTTAGACACGGAGGCTTGCGAATTAAAAAACAGTACCTGCTAATTGTTTTTTTTCTCATGGAAATTACAGTATATGAAGAATAAATCAACAGTAATCGACTAATGGCAAAATTAGACGACAACTAACTTCTTTTTTAAAGGTGAAGAGTGTTTTTGTGAACTGCAATTTTCGGTTGGAAAATTTCCTACCTTGTACTGCACGGATTGAAAAAATTCCAAAAGTAGGTTAAAGAAAAAAATTTTGGACTATAATATAAGAAGTATATTAGTATGTTAATAGTATATATAGTATAAGTGCTTGCATGTATACTATCTACCGGTTTAGTCACGCTCGTTCTAAGAAGGAGAGAATGCTGCAGCCTCGCAAACAGGCCGAACATCAGGTCTGGCAGAAAGTTCCGGCGCCGAAGCTGCACTTACGCGCGTGCCTACATCAAACATACTTTCTGATTTGTGAAAGCTTTTACTGATTTGTGAAATAGGATGATGATTTTATTGCATTTTTTTGTACTCTGACCATGAAAGAACAGGTCCTGTTCAAAAACAGTGGCACCTAGACATCTCAAACCTGGATTAAATTGTGCTTTGAATAATAAAGATGACATCAAACACAGTTTCTGATCTGTAAAAGCTTTTATTGATTTGTGAAAATGTGAAATGGGATCATTTTAATCCAGGTTTGAGCTGTCTAGGTGCCACAGTTTTTGAACAAGACCTGTTCTTAGGTGGTCAGAGTACAAAAAATGTGATCAAATCGTCCTATTTCACTTTTTCACAAATCAGTAAAAGCTTTCACGAATCAGAAACTGTGTTTCATATATTCTTTACTATCTAAAGCACAATTTAATCCAGGTTTGAGCTGTCTAGGTGCAGTAGTTTTTGAACAGGACCTTTTATTAGGTGGTCGGAATGTGAAAAATACAGTGGAATGCTCTCGCGAATCGGAAGCCAACTTCAGCATCGTGTCAGCAACTTAGATTCACTTTGGATGCTTTCTCTATAACAAAATACAAATGTCAATGTTTTTCCCAATAGGAAATGGCACATAAGTCGGAAGTCTGAGAACCCTTGCTTAAAAATGTTCCCTGCTATATGGTTCCTGATCACTGTGATAAGTGTAATCTGTTTATTATTTGTTTAAAAATGTTTCTTCAATTATCTTTCTGTATTTCTATATACCAATTTAGTGAAATCCCATTTTACTATTCTTTCTTATATTTCTTCAGATTAGATTTGCTAATATTGTTTTTACATTTACACATTTTGAAAGCTCAATAACAAAGTTGTCACACTGTAACACTAAAGTCAAAATAGTCTTGTTGACACATAAAAATGTCTTGGTCAGTGGCTTGTTGGTTAGTGTTTAGGTTTCCTCTCAATGTGGATATATGTTCTAAAAGTTTCTGCGTGGGTTTCCTCTAGGAACTCAAGTTCTCCAACTTTTAAAAACTGTTTCTTCTTCTTCTTTTCCTTTCGGCTTTT
>NC_050516.1:33849334-33870824 GCF_002922805.2 Oryzias melastigma
TGTGAAAATTGGTAATTTCCCGCGGCACACCAGACCATCTCTCACGGCACACTAGTGTGCCGCGGCACACTGGTTGAAAAACACTGCTCTAAGCTGCGCACGTGCGCAATTGCGCACTGCTCCCACGCCCATTGCGCACAGCAAATCTATTCTGCGCACCAGTGTTTATTTCGTTGACGAAAAATTTTCGTCATCGTCTTCGTCAACGACACTATTTACCCAACGAAACGAAAACCAAACAAAAACTCCCGCCCAGACACGAAAACTTTAACAAAATAGACAGACTTTGTCGTCAACGAATAAAAACGAAGCGAAAATGCTCTTCGAAGATGATATTCAATCATAATGACTGCTGGTGGAGGAGGGCGGGAGCAAATGCAGAGCGATCCAATCAGAACACAGAGCCCTGCAGCCCGCCCGGGAAGACGCTAATTCAATGAATCGTGTCTGTGATATAGGTGAAAAATGTCTATTCAGGTAGAAAAATAAAAGTACATATATGGACACATTTTACATTTAACACGACCTTCAATAAGACGTTGTGTGGAGCGACCATCACAGGCAAAAACACAAGAAAACCTGAAGCGACGTTTGCAGACAAGCCAGCCTGAAATCCAGCAAAGGTAAACATACAAACTCGATTATTTCCAGCGTATTGGGCTGAATCCTAATTCTCCCCGACCCTTCAAAGTGTTGTGGCATTTTAAAGAGTAGAATTATCTGACATAGTTGTTTTAAGGGGTTACTCTAGCCAAGCTAATTAGCGCCGGTACTGCGCGGTGGAGAAGCGCTTTTCTTCACGCGGGTGAAGCTCTGAAGCTCAGAGGTTTACATTTAAATGTAAGTCTGGCTTTATTGTTTTAGCATTTACTTTTGTAAAGTTATAAACCGATGTTGTTGTGTATTTCTGAGCGCTAGCAGCCCCGCTGCTTCTTCAGATCAATCAGTCAACGTTTTAATCTCCAACTCCACCACGTCTTACATGGCCGGCGGTGGTATTACAGTTCACCACACACATGCTGTTCAAGCACAAATAACATCCTCACACGTGTCCTGGACAGCTTACTCCCCAATGAATGTTTTTTTTATGCATTTCCTCCTCAATACAAGTTTTTTTTGTTTTTTATGTTCGGACATTTACAATAAGACTGGTGTTACACATATTTACAAGTGACCAGCACAGAGTGTGATGGAAATTCACGTTTTGTCCACATGTAATACGTGCAGCCAGGATCCCGTTGCTGCATTACCGGCACACATTTTAAGTTTGTGCAAGGCTGGATTTTTTTTTTGTTGGCCGCACATATTTAAAATTAAACTTTAAAGTTAAAGTCCCATTAACTGTCACACTCCTAAATGTGTGAAATGTGTTCTCCACATTTGACCCATCCCCTGGTGGAGCCGTGAGCTGCAGAGACAGCAGCACTCAGGAAACATTTGCTTGTTTAACCATAACCATAACTGTAATCTTAACCTTAACCCCTTTACTCTGGGTAAGTGTGACTAAGAAAAAAGTCTAGCACTGGCTGCAGATTTTTTTGAAAATTACGTGTGAATAGACACTTTCTTATTGGAAATGGGATGGAATTATAATTATTTATATGTATAGTATATAAATATATATTTTCTTTATTTTTCTTTTAATGAGTTTTAAGTTGTTGAAGCTGAATTTGCAGAAATGACAAGTTTGGAAAGCAAAGTGAAGTAAAATGTTTTTTTTACAAATTAGTAAAATCTTTGTGTGTTATTCATATGATTATACTTAGTAAATTTAATTAAAATGCATTATCTTTATTCTATATTTTTGTCGACTAAATAACTACTGTAATTTAGTCGACTAAATATCTACTGTAATTAAGTCGACTAAAATTTGACTAAAATAAATAGAATCAATATGACTAAATTGCGACTAAAACTAAACCCTATTTTAGTCAAAAGACTATGACTAAAACTAAATTAAAATCCTCTGTCAAAATTAACACTGCTGCGCACAACATAAAATTTATTCTAACTTTAAATAAAATGATCATATAAGACATGCATTCTGTGTCACTTTAAATGTAATTCCGAGATTGACAGACAGTTGAAATATAGACGTGAATACAGAGTGAACCCTCATTGTTGCTAATGGTGGTCGAAGGAGCGCTCAGTGAGTTTCTGGGTTTGCTCAGACGCACAAAAAATTAGAGGGAACATTGCCAGACGGTAACATTGAGAAACTGGAGGACAGGATGTGTTCATTTGATTGAATAATGGTTTTTGCTCTCTGTACCACCTGCCTCTCCCACAGAGAGTTCAGACTCTTCTGTTGAATACCTGTGATCCTAGAGCAGACTTTAACTATCTTATTGAGTCTGTTTTTGTCTTTGATAGACAAGCCGCCAAACCAACAGACAAAAGAAAACATTAAGAGGCTCTCGATAAAAGACTGATAAAACATCCTTAAAATGTTGTTACAGACTTTAAAAGAGGCCAGCCGTCTTAGTAGGTAGGTTCTTTGTTGGCATCGTTTCACTAAGGATTCTGTGTTTGTGTCAAATTTTAGGGTGGAGTCAAACACAGTCCCTAAATATTTATAGTTTCCAACAATTTCAACTTCCTGCCCGTGAATGGAGCTCGTTTATGGTTTCACTTTGTTTCTTCTAAAGTCAATGAGTCAGTCTGTCCATCACCATTGCAAACAGGAAGGGGCTCAGAGCTGATCTCTGATGTAATCCCACCTCCACCTTGAACTCCTCTGTCACCCCCTACAGCACATGTTGAGGAAAAATGAGTCAAAGTAAAATGAAAAATCGAACTCTGCTTGGCTCAGTGGGTCTGTTTATTCATGAACAAAGTCAGAGAAATCTTCCAGCGTAACAGTCAGATTTTGTTGAAGAAAGCCCCCGATTCTTTATTTCCTCCAATCTTTATACCCGAGTGTGCGTGACCACAAGCACAGCACACACACCGCCTTAACAATCCATCTTTGGCAATCCTACCAGAGGAACCTTTGTCAACACCAGACGATCCAACACCACATCTGGTTTTCCGTCTTATCTTTCCTGGAAACCTTTGTCAGACCATTTATTTTAGACACTTTTCTGGACACTGGAATTGAGAAATGTCACAGCGACCTAGTACCTCTTCCAACTCAAAGTCTGAAACATTAGCTCATATTCATTGGACTAAATACTCAAACACATCATTAATTCTGAAGTTCACTTTGGGGTTATAACTTGCATGTTCTGTCAGGAACCCCAGGCATAAATGGAGCAACCTTTTTTCCTACATAATCCCCCCTCAAGGTCGTAAAGCGACCTTCAACCAACGAGAACTCTACCATCACAAGTTGACATCAGAACTGCGCCGCAAAAATTTAACTGTTTTAGGACAAGAACCCCTCCTGTAGGATTGCCAAGAACACCTTATAGACACCCCTGTACTTTTACCGGAATGAGTAAACTGTAAGTCCCTTGATTAATACAAAAGGATTATAGGTACGAGAGAGTGTAAACCTTGTACAATACATGATGAAAATATCTGTAAGCGCTGCTCACAAGCAGTTGTCTAATGCGATATATAGAAAGAAAACATGTATACACTGATGTGCTGGACTACACAGTAACTTAGATTCCTATGCATTTATACGGAATACCAAAGTGTAATATATGGTGGTAAATGCACAGTAAAATTGGATGTAACACATAATAAAATATACTGAGTAAGATAATGTTTATTTATAACCCTCTAGGTACTTTACGAAGATAATACTGCAGTAACTATTAGTCTAGCATATGATGCAATTTTGAATATAGCATTAGCTCCACTCTGCATTACCGAACATATTAGTCGGCACTTCTTACTCTGTATGTCACTCACACCGGTAAAACATCTCACAGAAACAAGTTTCCGTCAGTTTGCAGTAATCAAACTCAGGCATGTATTTGTGAATCATATGTGCAATATCGAAAAACCCGCCGGCGAACAGACCCTTTGACTTACTCAAATTGTTGATCGGTAACGGGAAAACTATATTGCTACTCTGGCGCCACCCAGCAGCAACCCCGCAGGGTACATATGACCGCAGATGCATCACCTTGTTTCAGACAAAGTAATATATAGTCCTGTAAAACAGTTATAAGGACAATTCATCCAAACACATATAATATCACACTCCATTATGTTTTTTTTTTTCATCAGCTTTATTCCTCTTTAGTTACCACAATTCTGCACATCTCCTTTATTCTTAAAAATGGCAACCATCACACTTCTCCTCCATTCCTCAGGCATCTTCTCACCACCTAAGATCCTGTTGAACAACCCGGTCAAAAACTCCACTGCCATCTCTCCTAGACACTTCCATACCTCCACAGGTATATCATCAGGACCAAGAGCCTTTCCACTCTTCATCCTCTTCAAAGTAGGGCTGGGCGATATGACGATAAAAAACCGTCGTACGATCTCCAAAGCTGACGATATGTCATTTTTAAGATATCGTTATATCGCGATCTTCTACGAAAAGCTGCAAGAGCGAGAAGGCAAAAGCTTGTTGATAGCTGTGACTTTAAATCCGAGCTACTGCTGCTCCTCCTCTTCCTCCTCCTCCCCGGTGTGTTTTTCCTGTTTGGAAGTCACGTGACATACAACGGGACAGAGTCGCGTGCGCTGTCATTATGGATCGAGTCTTCTCGAGTAATGAATGACGGAGGTCCGAAAAAGTAACAAAAGGAGACGCAGTGTCTTGCAATCGACTTCAAAAACCTTGACAACAAAATAATCCGATGGAGAGGAATCATCACAGGACAGGAATCGCATTTTAATAGAGAGAAATCAGGCTGAGAACTTTGAACTGTGTGCTAAAGTTTAGGCTAAAGTGGGTGCTAGCAACTCGTGACAGACATGCTAGTTTGGTTCTTTAATGTATGTCGGTCGCACTCCCCTTGTAAGAAGTGTAAGTGAGTTTGCACATAATTTTCTTAATCCGTGGCGTCACCGTCGAGGTTCTTTCTTGGTCGTTCGGACCGAATAAAAGCCCAACTAGAAGAAACAGCGCTAATGCTAACGCTAGCTTTCTGCTCAGTGACAAACACAGCAGAGAGCAGATGTTAGTGCAGGAGCTGTGGATGTAAACTTTTTAAAACTGCCACAACATTTACTGCTATTATCTCTGTGTTTTGAATCTTAACAGTTTGGCAGATGTATTTGATGTTATCATCCAAGTTTAAAAATGTTTTTTGTATCAGTTAAAGATGCTAGCTGGAGCCTTTTTCTCAAAGTACAACAAAGTCGTCTATTTGAAGGTAAATTCTGAAGCAATTGAGATTTATTTAGCATGTATGTAATCCAAAAATAATACAAGTTTCAGTTTCATTTTAAAATGTGGTAAATGGTGTTTTTTTTTAAGTATTATTATTTTTATTATTTAGCACTTTGAGCTGTTTTTAATAGAGAAAGGACTTTACTAAACTTTATCAGTCATTCATGCTATAAACTTCATCAGTCTCCCTCATTTCTGGTCTTGGGTGACAATCATTTACAAGCTCTGTTTTATGGATTTTAGCACAAAGGAAAAATTAAAACTCACTGATATTTAGAAGCTGTTCATTTGACAGCAATGCATTACCTGTAGCAGTAGAAGACGCAATTCTTGCAATATTTACAGGTTAATCTTAATAGATAACTATTTAATTTGAATAAATGTAAATATTTGTTCAAAAATATGTTTACTTCTTTCAACTAAAATCAATATAATTAAATTTGAATTTATTTTAAAAATATCGTGATAAAATTGAAATCGTGAAATAAAATTAAAAAAATTGTGATTTTATTTTTTTGCCATATCGCCCAGCCCTACTTCAAAGCCCCTCTCACTTCACCTTTACTAATCTTTCTTACTTCCTGCTCCGCAACCGTCACCTCTTTTACTCTTTGTTCTCTCTCATTCTCTTCATTCATCAACTCTTCAAAGTATTCTTTCCATCTTTCCATTACACCACTGACACCTGTCACCACATTACCATTCCTATCCTTGATCACCCTAACCTGCTGCATGTCCTTCCCGTCTCGATCTCTCTGCCTTGCTAGTCTGTACAGGTCAGTCTCTCCCTCCTTACTACCCAACCTAGCATACAAGTCATCATAAGCTCTTTGTTTGGCCTTTGACACCTCTACTTTCACCTTACGCTGCATCTCCCTGTACTCCTGTCTACTCTCCTCAGTCCTCTCAGTGTCCCACTTCTTCTTAGCTAGTCTCTTACTCCGTATACACTCCTGCACCTCCTCATTCCACCACCAAGTCTCCTTATCAACTCTCTTTCCTGATGACACACCAAGTACACTCCTACCTGTCTCCCTGATCACATTAGCTGTAGTTATCCAGTCATCTGGGAGTACCTCCTGACCACCCAGAGCCTGTTTCAACTGTTTCTTAAAAGTCATGCAACAATCTTCTTTTTTCAGCTTCCACCAGTTTGTCCTCTTCTCTGCCTTTGCCCTCTCTTTCTTCATCTTCTTCACCACCAGAGTCATTCTACACACCACCATCCTGTGCTGTCTGGAAACACTCTCACCAACCACTACTTTACAGTCACTGATCTCCTTCAGATTACACCGTCTACACAAGATGTAGTCTATCTGTGTGCTTCTACCTCCGCTCTTATAGGTCACTCTATGTTCCTGTCTCTTCTCAAAGAATGTATTCACTATCGCCATTTCCATCTTTTTTGCAAAATCAACCACCATCTGTCCTTCTACATTCCTCTCCTGGATACCAAACCTGCCCATCACCTCCTCATCACCTCGGTTTCCTGCACCAACATGACCATTGAAATCTGCACCAATGACAACTCTCTCATTTCCAGGGATGCTCATCATCACTTCATCAAGATCCAACCAGAACTTCTCCTTCTCTTCCAGCTCACATCCTACCTGTGGGGCATACCCACTAACAACATTGAACATGACACCCTCCATTTCTATCTTCAGACTCATCACTCTATCTGACACTCTTTTTACCTCCACAACACTCCTAACAAACTCCTCCTTTAGGATAACTCCTACTCCATTTCTCTTCCCATCTCCACCATGATAGAACAACTTGAACCCTGCTCCTAAACTTCTAGCCTTGCTACCTTTCCACCTGGTCTCCTGGACACACAGTATGTCTACCTTTCTCCTCTGCATCATGTCCACTAACTCTCTACCCTTTCCTGTCATAGTTCCAACATTCAAAGTCCCAACTCTCAGTCCAACACTAGTGACTTTCCTCTTCTCTCTCTCCCTACGAGCCCGCCTTCCTCCTCTTCTTCTTCCACCAACAGTAGTCCAATTTCCACCGGCACCCTGTCGGTGAACAGCACCGATGGCGGTCGTTGTTAACCCGGGCCTCGACCGATCCAGTATGGATTTTGTAGGTCTGATTCGCATATTTAATTTGGCAAAGATTTTACGTAGGATGCCCTTCCTGACACAACCCTCTGTATTTATCCGGGCTTGGGACCGGCACAATGAGACCCTGGCTTGGGCCCCGCCGTGGCTACATTTCTCCAACTTTTAAAAACAATATGATTAAACCTCCAGCTTGATACACCTGAACTGGATCTTGGCTTAAGATCATGAGATGGTTACCAAAGTGCTGCACTGTGCCAACTTTAGAGCTTCTGACAAGTTGCACCAGCATCACTTCTAAGAGCTTCTAAGAGCTGAAACTTCAACTTTATAGAATAGAATAGAAATGCTTTATTCATCCCAGGCTGGGGAATTAGGCATGAAACATTTTTTGATCAATACATAGCCATTCGTTTTATTTTTGAAATGTACTTATGTTTTTTGATTTCATTTTTGTCATTTTTTTTTTTTTTAGAATCATTGTAGTTTGTGGAATTTTGTTTTATCTTCTAAAGCTTGATGTTTTCTTTGTTATTTTCTTTTTAATTGTCATTTAGATCTTTATACAGTTTTGGGTTGATGAGTTTGTTTATGTGATCTAACCTTTTAACCTTCTAAACCATAGAGAAAATTATGGAAAAAGTTCATGTTTGTGCGAGAAAAGTACAGAAAGTATGAGGATTTCGAACTTCTACACTCCAACTTCAGATTTCACGTATTGATGGGTATTTTTCGAACATAACTTCTTGCCCTGTACTCATGGCATGAGTTGACATAATTTATTTGGAGAAAGTCCTTTTTTTTTGGTCTCTAACTTTTCTTTCTTTTCTTTTCAGGAGCAGCGTTTCTGGCCGTCGTCAGGTAGAGGTTGGAGTGGCAACGTCTCCCCGTTTCCCCAGCTGTGAGAAGTAAGTCCATCTATTATCTAACTTTTCTTTTTTTTTCATTTTAAGAGCAGCATTTCTGGCATTGTCCAGTAGAGGTTGGACAGGGAACATCTCCTTGTGGGTCATTGATGTCAAAGTTTAAAGGAATCTGTTCAAAGGGTAACCAAACAGGGCGGTTGAGGGCTGAATCCGTTCTCAGCTCAGATTTGGCAAAAAGGGGGCGGGGCTAGTGGAGCCATACTGGAGAAGCCCCTGGCTGCAGCCTACAGACCGGGGCGTGCCTCAACGTGGGCGGAGTCAAACGTTTAATGGGCGGAGTTAAACGGCACGTTGAGGGACGCCCACTGTTTGTGGTTCTTCTTCGTCACCGCAGTCTTTCGTCTTCTTCTTCGCGTTTTCCGTCAACAGTATTGACACCTGCCGGATCCCGGTGATGATTTAATCAATTTAATTCATAAAGCCCCGACATGCACACATTTTATTGATTTATTTTGGGAGAAAATTCGTTATTTCGATTTTAGGATGTAAAGTGACGTGCACGTAATTGTCTAAATACATGTTGCCAGCGCTGAACTTTGTCCCCGACTGCAGCATGGACCCGGAGGAAGAAAGAATTCTGAGCGCGGCTGTCTGCAGTTCTCCCATTGATATACCGTTTATTTTCCACGGTCTTTTACGGCTTGTGACCTCGCTTTCCTCCGGGGGATGGACCAAATGCGGAGAACAAATGTGGGGCTTTAATTTTAAATACGTCCAACTAGGGCTGGGCGATATGGGAATTTTCATATTGCGATATCGATTTTTTCATTTTGTGCGATAACGATATTAAAAACGATATCAATCAAATAATCAAATAATCAAAGTAATCTTTATTGCAGAGATTTACGACTTCAGATTTTTACACCTTAACTTTGCCCCCCCCCATTAAATCTTAGTTAGTTCAAATTAAACTTTCATTATTTTTTGTATTAACTGTAGTATTGAAACTAACTGTGAGGAACATTTAAATATTTCTAATAAATATTGTACATATACATAATGTAAACAATAGTTAAGCCATAACGGTGGTATGTTTTCAATAGGCTGTAGAGAATTTCTGATTTAATTTAATCTGACTGCAGCACATAGAAGTTTCTTTCAAATTAAAATTAAGTCTTAAAAACATTGTTCTAAAGCAGCAAATATATTGCAGTTATTTTTATATCATTTTCTAATTTCTTCTGAACAGAAACTATAGGTACTGCTGTGCAGCAGAAGATAATAAAAATGTCAACTTAAAATAAACAGTTCTGATAATAGATTTAATCATCATTTCACTCAGTCATCTGACATGTGTACATGTTGGAGGATTGATCAAACACATAAGATCTCTTCATTTAGTGTCATGTCAGGAGTCGTTAAAAACAAGTTTATTTTACTATTATTAGATCACCTCATTAAGTAATGAACATAAACGGAACAAATGTAACTAAGAAATTCATTATTGATACACAATAAAACAACAAATTATTCTAATTCGAAGCTCTATACAAAAGCTTTTGGTTAATATTTTAACAAAACCTTCAAACTCTAAACTCCGCAGCCACAATCGAGTCCCCGCCCCCCTGCGCGCGGCTGTTACTAGCATGCACAGTCTCTCCTTCTCTTTCAGCCCCGCGTGACACGTAACGCGCGGCAATAGACAGACTGTCTCCTTTTTTCTGTTTTCATGGAGGTTCTCCTCTAAATCAGGTGTTTAAACTCCTGATTTTAAAGCGTGTCTTCTCTCCCTCGCACTCTGTGGGTCTGTCGGTAACAAACAGCTGCGGAGGAATAATCCGGTCGGACCGAACCATTTTCAGTTTAGAGGAGGGGGGTCCGGTGACGACGTTTCCAAAACAAAATATATAAACATCGTTACCTTGACATTAAAAATAAAAGTATTTGCGATTATATATTGGTTATTGGTTTACTGAAATAATGTTTTCTGTTGTGTCCTTTTGTCATCATTCGGGGCCTCCGTCCCCCGCCCCCCTCTCAGTCTGGGCTCCTAGAATCAGACACTCCGTAAGAAGAAGAAGCGCTGCTCTTCCGGGGGTTTCTCCCGTGTTATTTAACACGAAAGTTTATCGCAATAGACTCATTTCACTATCGAAAAAAAGTAATATCGCGATAACGATAATTATCGTTTTATCGCCCAGCCCTAATTGTCCTATAATTTTTTTTCTTTTAATTGGGTTGTTTATTCCCTTTATATTATAAGTAACTAAATTAAACAATCCCATTATGAATCATTTATTGCATCATATATTTCTACCCCGTCTTTACAGTGACATACCTTGTGCAAAAACAAAATAAAATTTAATTCATTTTTCCGTGGAGCAAATAAAAGTTCACTGCTTACGTCATTGGAAACAAAAAAACACTCAGAACAAAAAACAGGACTTCCACTTTTCCAGTCAGCCACAGCATCTAAACTGTAACACAGGCTGACCCCCGATAGCTCCGGGACAGAGAGTGGTGACTTGAACTCTCTGGGACATAATGCACAGCTTGTGCTCCTGAGACAAGTAGTACAAAAAAATGTAAGTCTCATTGAGTTCTAAGTCTCAATGAGTATAGTTCACTCATAAAACAAAATAGAACGAAAGTCTCCCGTCAGTTTCTTTTACTAACTTCTTTAACATAAACTATTAATTTGTGACAACCAAAATGTTCTCAATATATTATTTACCTTCATTCGCATCTTTCTCCAAATATCTTATTACTCACCCAGTATATATAGTACGACAAAAACGTCATTACATTAGGGTAGTTTTAATTGGAAAGCTATCTTAATCAGATCCTTCTTCCTCCTCCATCATAGCCTTCAGGTCTGCTGTCAAAAGCGTGACGTTTCTGCCCCTCTTCGAGCCGATGCTCCACCCCTCCGCGAGTCTCTCCTCGATCCGCTCCCTTTCTCCACAGTTCACCTGGACACCCAGCCTCGCCAGAGTGTCTAAGGCGCTTGTCAGAGTGGCAAAGATCTTGTCTCCCGTGTCCATCTTCATTTTGAGCCGCGCTGGATACAGGCACTTTGCCTGGATGTTCTTCTGCTTCAACTGTTTCACAACAGCGTGCACTCGGGTTCTCTTCTTTTGTAATTCTGGGGAGTAATCTTGATCGAAAAAGATTCTTTTGCCTTCAAATGACACATTTCCTTGTCTCCATGCTTGTTGCAAAACCACGTCTTTTACTACTGCGTCCTGGAACTTCACCAGGATGGATCGGGGGGGCGCCGTCGGGTTTGTTGGTTTGGACTGAAGGGAGCGATGCGCTCTCTCAATTTTTATATCCAACTCAGATGGTAGCTTCAACACTTTGTGCAGCAAACCTTTAACAAACGTGGTCAGATTTCCTCCTTTGCTGCCCTCTGGTATTGGTAGATACGTAGATTTTTTCTTCTCATCCTGTTTTGTAGATCATCACATGCGGCTGAGAGTTGCCGTTCGCATTGCAGCAGGTAGCGTAACATCCTGTGCTGTTTAGCCTCCGTGTCTTCCACGGAGCTAACGCGGTCTTCTAGCTCGCCGATTCTGTGCTGATGGTCCGTAAGTTGCTCTTTGATTTCAGTCACAGATTTCTCCAGACGATCCAGACTCTCCTTTGTATACTTATGTCCCTGCATGTTCTCTTGACGAAGTTTTTTCATCTCCTCAAGCATAGACTCACTCATCAGCTGATCATCGTTGCTGTCATTACAAGCAGCTGAGATGTCAGGGCTTACTTGAGGCGAGCTTCTTTTTTTGTTGTCATTTTCCTTTGGATTTGCTTGTTTATTTCCCTGTCTGGTCTTCGAGGCTGCACTCATATCTGGGTCTTGTATTTTCTTAGTTCGAAGGTCTTTTAAAATTGTCACTTTTCTAACTTCTCTGACGGAGCCTAGCGTCTAAGCGGCATCACTCATCATGACGTCACCGGAAGTCCAAACGGAAATTTTATTTTTTTTAATTTAATTTTTTTTTAATTTTTTAATTTTATTTTACTGAACATTGATTGAAGTTTGGAATTTAAAATGCCCTTCACTTGCACTTAGGCTTTTGTTAGGCATTTTATGTTACAGCCTTTTATTGTTAAGAAAGTTTATCTCAATACAATGTTACAAAATAAAGTATTTCTGATGAAAACTATTAATTTTGCCATTCTTGTTTTCATAATTAATGTAGAACTGCTAAATTCCGCGAAGCACACATTTTTTTCCTTAAAAAAAGGCCACATATAAATTTGCGATTAATCGCGAGTTAACTCTGGACAATGCGATCAATCGCGATTAAAATTTTTAATCGCATGACAGCTCTACTTTTTCCCATTCCCACTCAGTCTGAAGTTCCGCTCACAGGCATAACTTCTGAAAAAATAAATTAATTTTAACATCGTAGCTTTAGCTCTAGTGTTTACATTCTTTTGGTTATGGTAACTCTTGTACATTTGATGCAATTACAGAAACTCCAGCTTATTCTGAAGAAAAAGCCTCGCGATGCTGAAGGGCGGATGTAATCAACATGAATCAGCTGATTCTGCTGCGAAAAAAATAGACTTTTCATTGGGGCTCTGCACCAATATGTAATGGATAGAATGTAAAATATTGAAGAAATTTGAGGATAGAAAACTGGAGAACATTTTCAGATTTTGCTTTTAAATGATCAAAACAGCAGTGATTTTTATCATTTCTATGTTGTTTATTTACAAAAAAAAGTTTAAAATGACAAACAAAATTTCTTTCTATCTGAATCTTTGTGGGGGTTTTTTTATCAGTTTTGTTCATTCTGATCCCCTGTTCTGAATTAAGGTATAAATGATGATTAAATACAAACAATTTAAATGTTCACATTCACTGTGTGACTTTGTCACAGTCCATCCAGTAAATAGACATACACATAGCACTAAGCTTTACTATTAGAGCTGTCAGGCGATTAAAATTTTTAATCGTGATTAATCACATTTTGTCCAGAGTTAACTCACGATTAATCGCAAATTAATATGTGCCCTTTTTTTAATAAAAAAAAATGTGTGCTTCGTGGAATTTAGCAGTTCTACATTAATTATGAAAACAAGAATGGCAAAATTTATAGTTTTCATCCGAAATAGCTATGTTACTTCACTTTGTCAAGTTGATCAGGCAGTCATGCAGGGCTCTAGACTAACTTTTTGCGCTAGTTGCACAGGTGTGCCTAATTTTTCTTCGTAGGCGTAGCCTAAGAAAAAAATTTTGGTGCACCCACCTTCTCGACGTGATTGCCTTTAACAGCACTTTTACATGGCCCCTTTCCTTTTTATTTGCTATCAATATCTGCATTAAGACTTGAACTTATATCTGGTAAACATAAAGCCCGTTATTTATAGCAGAGTTCTACAATCATGATAAACTACTACACTTATATATAAAAATCAATAAAAATGTGCAGTTTGAAAAAGCTTAAATTTGTGATAGCGAGTGAAATGGGCAGAACCTAAGTTTTCTTGCTCCACTCCATTCTGATGCATCCACTTGTAGACAAATAGATCCATGAACATCTTTGCTTTCCTGGTCTGAGCTGTAATCTGGATCTAAACTGTACGACTGGATAGCTCTGATATTGCTCACCTTTGTTGCACTGTAATGTTAGCTTGGGGGTGTGAGGGGCTGTAAGCTAGCGGGAGAGCGAGTAAACGAAGATTTCAGTAGATAGCAGTATGGGGTTACTTCAGACCACTCGCGCTGACAACTCAGAGGTGAATTTCTAATTAACTCCTGTCACTTTGCAGAAAATATGTCCTTGAAAATGACAAGTTTTCAGATTTTTC
This sequence comes from Oryzias melastigma, assembly GCF_002922805.2. NCBI lineage: Eukaryota > Metazoa > Chordata > Actinopteri > Beloniformes > Adrianichthyidae > Oryzias > Oryzias melastigma. Next base: position 33,863,392 of record NC_050516.1, read on the forward strand.
CTAAAACAGCAGAATCTTAATGAAAAGACCAATTTAAAACCCTTTGGATCAAATATAGTTGGAGCAGGGCTTGAAAATTATTCACAGAGCTGACACTTTAACTAAAAAAAAAAAATCTTTCACATTTTGTGATCAATAGGCAAGAGGAGGACATTGTGTTTCCGGGTCTTTCAATTCGCGAGTCCCTGGTGAAGCTGCGGGATCAGCTCAGCGTCCTTCTAGATCAGTAACCGGAGGTCGATCCAGCAAAGAGCTACAGCTGTGGTACACACGCACACACACATACACAATTCACCACAGAAAAAAACAGCAAGTTTCTGGTAGAACTTTTCATTAATGTTCTCGTAACCCTTCCTCTCTCCTTAGCTTGTTTACATTAAAAGTGGGGTCATCTTGACCCCACAAGACAGTGCGCTGAACTTTTTTTCTATCATTGATTTTTGAGTTTCGCTAATGTCCATGGCAGACATAAAATCCTGTCCACCTTTGTCAACTCCTCATGAGCAAACTGCTCCAGTTGTCTCAGGTTTGATGGGTGTATTCTCCAAATGGCATGTTTCAGCTCCTTCCACAGATGTTCAATGGGATTCAGATCTGGGCTCATGGAAGGCCACTTTAGAACAGTCCAACGCTTTTCTCTCAGCCATTCTTGGGTGTTTTTGGCTGTGTTTTGGATCGTTGTCCTGTTGGAAGACCCATGATCTGCGATTGAGACCAAGCTTTCTGACACTAGACAGCACATTTCTCTCCAGAATGCCTTGATAGTCTTCAGATTTCATTCTACCTTGCACACATTCAAGACACCCTGTGCCAGATGCAGCAAAGCAGCCCCAAAACATTACTGAGCTTCCTCCATGTTTCACCGTAGGGACAGTGTTCTTTTCTTTGTATGCCTGGTTTTTGAGTCTATGGACATAGAGTTGATGTGCCTTACCAAAAAGCTCCAGTTTGGTCTCATCTGTCCAAAGGACATTCCGCCAGAAGCTTTGTGGCTTGTCAACATGCATTTTTGCAAATTCCAGTCTCGCTTTTTTCTGATTTCTTTTCAGCAGTGATGTCCTCTTTGGAAGTCTCCCATAAAGTCCACTTTGGCTCAAACAACGACGAATGGTGCGATCTGACACTGATGTACCTTGGCCTTGGAGTTCACCTTTAATTTCTTTGGAGGTTGTTCCGTCTCTTCAATTTGTCATCAATTTTCATCTTGTGGCCAAGTCCAGGGAAGTTGGCTACTGTCCTGTGGGTCTTGAACTTCTGAATAATATGAGCCAATGTTGTCACAGGAACTTCAAGCTGTCTAGAGATGGTCTTATAGCCTTTACCTTTAAGATGTTTGTCATTTTTTTTCGGATGTCCTGTGTTATTGTTTTAGCCTGTGTCCCCACCCCCTTGCATTATGTTTGTATTGTAAAGAACTGCGGTTGCTATGGATGCGGAAGTTGAGCACTGTGCGCGCTGGGTGATGACGTCAATATATAGTGAGTTTGCGGCGTTCGCGCCGAGTCCCGTTCGATACTGGAAGCTGTGAGGATAAAAGGCAGAGAGTTCAGACGTTTTAGGCTGTAATGAATGCTGTGTGCAAGAGGAAATAAAGAGGCTATCAGCCCTGTTCAAGAACAACGGTGTCCCTTTCATTCTGTTACCACTCGCGGGCCAGTCAGGTCCAGACCGGCAATAACAGTGGCGTCCGACCACGGTCCGAAGCCAGAAGCTGAACGGTAACACTGGGGGCTTGTCCGGGATACACTTTGTTGTGCACCAGGGCTGAAGAAAGAAGAGGAATTAAATTGCGTGCCGCGCACTACGCCTGAGAGCGGAAAATGGCAGCGCGCAGTCAAAACGCAGTAGCGGGTGGAGTCCGGCCACGCACGAGGAACTCAGCCATGAATGTAAGCACGAAATCCTTTTCTGCAATATGTAGCTGGAGCGGACTGTGATCAGAACGTTCATGCACTGAAGGATACAAACAAGGGAGAAACGGATTGTTTTGTCACAAGCATGGAGCTAATGTTAGCTGAATGTGAGCGGGCATGCCGAGCCCTGATGAAACAACACGTGGTGGCGGAGGAGCTCTACCCAATGCCTCCCATTTCCACCAACCCCTTCATAACACTTACCAACAAGCAAGATCACGTGGCTAGTGAGTGCACAGCTTGTTTTCATCCTCAAATGAACAACCATGAGCCCATGATGTCCACCCCAGCTAAACCACCTTTTGCTAATTTATCCACCCCCACTGCTACATCCTGGCTTGCTAATTCCCACATATATCCACCTCATGACTGGCATGCTAGGAGCAATCCTCCAGTTGTCATAGGACCCCCATCACCTGGCGTAACGCTGCCACCCTGCACCACCCAGAAAAATAGGTTTCTTCCATCCAATGTTCACGTTTCACCCCAAGATGTAACCAGGTCATCAAATAACTGGGCAGAACTGTGTCAGAACACTCATGTGAAATTCCTGTCACCACCCCAAAGCTTCCATTCACCTGGTGTCCAACATAATTCTGTTCTGTATGATGATGGGGCAAAACACCCTGTGGAGAGTGAGCGAATTCCAATACTGCAGCCAGAGCACTTCGATGGATCATGATCATGGAGAGATTTTCTTTATCATTTTGAGAGGTGTGCAGAAGCTAATCATTGGACTGAGAAAACCAAAGTCGTTCAGCTCAAATTTTGCCTGGTCGGTGCTGTTGGAGCTATCATCCACAAAAAACCCAAGTTCGGAAGGTCGGCCTCGTGGAGTTTCCAAAGAATTGTGGAGGAAATTGAGGCTGCTTATGGGTCCAGTTCTGAACATGCTGCAGCTATCGGCATCGAGCTATGTCAGCGAGTCAGAAGACCAGGTGAAGCTTTGCACACTCCCAGAGAACCAGGGCACCATCCAGACTCAGGTACACCCGGGAATGAGCTTCATTTCTGGGCTAGACTTCCAGAGAACCAGGCCACCATCCAGCCTCAGCTACACCCAGAAATCAGCTTCATTTCTGGGCTAGATTTCCAGAGAACCAGGCCACCATCCAGCCTCAGTGACACCCAGAAATCAGCTTCATTTCTGGGCTAGACTTCCAGAGAACCAGGGCACAATCCAGCCTCAGCTTCACCCAGAAATCAGCTTCATTTCTGGGCTAGAAATGTCACGTAGGTCCCTCTTTGGTACCAGAGTCACGAAAAGCCTCCTGTGGTACCAGGGTCACAAATAGCCTCATATGGTATAGGTACAAAAATGGCTAGACTTCCAGAGAACCAGGCCACCATCCAGCCTCAGCTACACCCAGAAATCAGCTTCAATTCTGGGCTAGACTTCCAGAGAACCAGGGCACAATCCAGCCCCAGGTACACCCAGAAATCAGCTTCATTTATGGGCTAGACTTCCAGAGAACAAGGGCACCATCCAGCCTCAGGAACACCCGGGAATGAGCTTCCTTTCTGGGCTAGACTTCCAGAGAACCAGGGCAACGTCCAGCCCTAGTGACACCCGAGAATGAGCTTCATTTCTGGGCTAGACTTCCAGAGAACCAGGGCAACGTCCAGCCTCAGCTACACCCAGAAATCAGCTTCAATTCTGGGCTAGACTTCCAGAGAACAAGGGCACCATCTAGCCTCAGGATCACCCGGGAATGAGCTTCCTTTCTGGGCTAGACTTCCAGAGAACCAGGGCAACGTCGAGCCCCAGTGACACCCGAGAATGAGCTTCATTTCTGGGCTAGACTTCCAGAGAACCAGGGCAATGTCCAGCCTCAGCTACACCCAGAAATCAGCTTCAATTCTGGGCTAGACTTCCAGAGAACAAGGGCACCATCCAGCCTCAGGAACACCCGGGAATGAGCTTCATTTCTGGGCTAGACTTCCAGAGAACCAGGGCACAATCCAGCCTCAGCAACACACAGAAATCAGCTTCATTTCTGGGCTAGAAATGTCACGTAGGTCCCTCTTTGGTACCAGAGTCACGAAAAGCCTCCTGTGGTACCAGGGTCACAAATAGCCTCATATGGTATAGGTACACAAATGGCTAGACTTCCAGAGAACCAGGCCACCATCCAGCCTCAGGAACACCCGGGAATGAGCTTCATTTCTGGGCTAGACTTCCAGAGAACCAGGGCACCATCCAGCCTCAGCTTCACCAAGAAATCAGCTTCATTTCTGTGCTAGAAATGTCACGTAGGTCCCTCTTTGGTACCAGAGTCACGAAAAGCCTCATATGGTATAGGTACACAAATGGCTAGACTTCCAGAGAACCAGGCCACCATCCAGCCTCAGCTACACCCAGAAATCAGCTTCAATTCTGGGCTAGACTTCCAGAGAACAAGGGCACCATCCAGCCTCAGGAACACCCGGGAATGAGCTTCATTTCTGGGCTAGACTTCCAGAGAACCAGGGCAACGTCTAGCCCCAGTGACACCCGAGAAGAGAATGAGCTTCATTTCTGTGCTAGACTTCCAGAGAACCAGGCCACCATCATGCCTCAGTGACACCCAGAAATCAGCTTCATTTCTGGGCTAGACTTCCAGAGAACCAGGGCAACATCCAGCATCAGCTACACCCGGGAATGAGCTTCATTTCTGGGCTAGACTTCCAGAGAACCAGGCCACCATCCAGCCTCAGCTACACCCAGAAAACAGCTTCATTTCTGGGCTAGACTTCCAGAGAACCAGGCGACCATCCAGCCTCAGTGACACCCGGGAATGAGCTTCATTTCTGGGCTAGACTTCCAGAGAACCAGGCCACCATCCAGCCTCAGCTACACCCAGACATCAGCTTCATTTTTGGGCTAGACTTCCAGAGGACCAGGGCACAATCCAGCCTCAGTGACACCCAGAAATCAGCTTCATTTCTGGGCTAGAAATGTCACGTAGGTCCCTCTATGGTACCAGAGTCACGAAAAGCCTCCTGTGGTACCAGGGTCACAAATAGCCTCATATAGTATAGGTCACAAATGGCTAGAATTCCAGAGAACCAGGGCACCATCCAGACTCAGGTACACCCGGGAATGAGCTTCATTTCTGTACTAGACTTCCAGAGAACCAGGGCACCATCGAGCCTTAGCTACACCCAGAAATCAGCTTCATTTCTGGGCTAGACTTCCAGAGAACCAGGCCACCATCCAGCCTCAGCTACACCCAGAAATAAGCTTCAATTCTGGGCTAGACTTCCAGAGAACCAGGGCACCATCCAGCCTCAGCAACACCCAGAAATCAGCTTCAATTCTGGGCTAGACTTCCAGAGAACAAGGGCACCATCCAGCCTCAGGAACACCCGGGAATGAGCTTCATTTCTGTGCTAGACTTCCAGAGAACCAGGGCAACGTCCAGCCCCAGTGACACCCGAGAATGAGCTTCATTTCTGGGCTAGACTTCCAGAGAACCAGGCCACCATCATGCCTCAGTGACACACAGAAAAAAAGCTTCATTTCTGGGCTAGACTTCCAGAGAACCAGGGCACCATCCATTCTCAGCTACACCCGGGAATGAGCTTCATTTCTGGGCTGGACTTCCAGAGAACCAGGCCACCATCCAGCCTCAGCTACACCCAGAAAACAGCTTCATTTCTGGGCTAGACTTCCAGAGATCCAGGCGACCATCCAGCCTCAGTGACACCCGGGAATGAGCTTCATTTCTGGGCTAGACTTCAAGAGAACCAGGCCACCATCCAGCCTCAGCTACACCCAGATATCAGCTTCATTTTAGGGCTAGACTTCCAGAGGACCAGGGCACCATCCAGCCTCAGTGACACCCAGAAATCAGCTTCATTTCTGGGCTAGAAATGTCACGTAGGTCCCTCTTTGGTACCAGACTCGCGAAAAGCCTCCTGTGGTACCAGGGTCACAAATAGCCTCATATGGTATAGGTACAAAAATGGCTAGACTTCCAGAGAACCAGGCCACCATCCAGCCTCAGCTACACCCAGAAATCAGCTTCAATTCTGGGCTAGACTTCCAGAGAACCAGGGCACCATCCAGCCTCAGCTACACACAGAAATCAGCTTCAATTCTGGGCTAGACTTCAAGAGAACAAGGGCACCATCCAGCCTCAGCTACACCCAGAAATCAGCTTCAATTCTGGGCTAGACTTCCAGAGAACAAGGGCACCATCCAGCCTCAGGAACACCCGGGAATGAGTTTCATTTCTGGGCTAGACTTCCAGAGAACCAGGGCACCGTCCAGCCTCAGGTACACCCGGGAATGAGCTCCATTTCTGGGCTAGACTTCCAGAGAACCAGGGCACCATCCAGCCTCAGCTACACCCAGAAATCAGCTTCAATTCTGGGCTAGACTTCCAGAGAACCAGGGCACCATCCAGCCTCAGCTACACCCGGGAATGAGCTTCATTTATGGGCTAGACTTCCAGAGAACCAGGCCACCATCCAGCCTCAGCTACACCCAGAAATCAGCTTCATTTCTGGGCTAGACTTCCAGAGAACCAGGCGACCATCCAGCCTCAGTGACACCCGGGAATGAGCTTCATTTCTGGGCTAGACTTCCAGAGAACCAGGCCACCATCCAGCCTCAGCTACACCCAGACATCAGCTTCATTTCTGTGCTAGACTTCCAGAGGACCAGGGCACCATTCAGCCTCAATGACACCCAGAAATCAGCTTCATTTCTGGGCTAGAAATGTCACGTAGGTCCCTCTTTGGTACCAGAGTCACGAAAAGCCCCCTGTGGTACCAGCGTCACGAAAAGCCTCCTATGGTACCAGCGACACCAAAGGCTTCCTGGGGTACCAACGTCACGAAAGACCTCCTGTGGTACCAGCGTCACCAAGGTCCCTCTGTGGAACTAACGCCGCGGATAGCCTCCTGTGGTGCCAACGTAAGGAAAAGCGTCCTCTGGTACCAGCGTCACGAATAGCCTCCTTGTGTACTGGCTTCAAGAATATCCTCCTGTGGTACCAGCGTGAACAGCAAATTACTACATCTCCTTAACGACTGTGGGAACGATTTCAGAAACCTGCTTTTTCAAAAGTCACTACCTCGAGAGGACTACAGGAACGCAACGTAGCCCCATCCTGATGCACCAAAGCCCCCTTTTGCCCACCCCAAGCCACCCAAGCATCCTCCCTTCCCCCAAAAACCCATCCATCCCCCACTCACTCCAAAGTGTCAGAGGACATGCTGTTTACCAGGGATGAGTCAGCCAGAAGTCTGGTTGACTCATCCCTGGTGAACAGCAAATTACTACATCTCCTAAACGACTGTGTTCTTGATTTCAGAAACCTGATTATTCAAAAGTCTCTACCTCCAGAGGACGGCAGGCATGCCACATAGGCCCATCCTGAAGCACCCGAAGCCCCTATAAGCCCCCCCTCAACCTGCCCAAAGCACCACCTCTCCCCCTCTCTCCTGAAAACCCATCCATCCCCCACTCACTCCAAAGTGTCAGAGGACATGCTGTTCACCAGGGATGAGTCAGCCAGAAGTCTGGTTGAC
>NC_050516.1:33880182-33882503 GCF_002922805.2 Oryzias melastigma
TAAAAACACATCTTTTTAAAATTGCTTTTTCTTAACTCTGTTTATATCCTGTTTTTATATTTGGTTTTACTTTGTGTTTTATTCTGTGCTTTATTCTGTGTTTTACAGCACTTTGTGGTTTTTACCTTGAAAGGTGCTATATAAATAAAATTTATTATTATTTATTAATGTAAGTCAATGGGACTTTGGCCTTTTTGCAACCCAGCGGTACTTCCTATATGGAACACGTCCAGTTCTTATATACAGTCAATGGGAGCAAATCGCGAGTACCCGAGCACCCGGATACTCGTTACAGCCTTAATCAAAACACGAGTGCGATTAATTAAAATAATAAAAATGACTAAAAATAGTGATGGTAAAAGAATAAAAAATAAAATGTCAATAAAAAGTAAAAAAGAATTAAAATGTACAGAATAAATCAAATGTACAGCCAGCAGTGTCATAAAACCTCTGACTGAGGTTCATCTCTCTGACCTTTATCTCTCTGAGCTCTTCCTCTGCTGATTTTATTCCTCACAGATGAGAGAACACAGACGTAGCTGATATCGTCATGGAGAAGACAACATAAAACACAAACTCACCGTGAAAAAGAAGAAGAAAGAAATAGCCTCCGTCTCTCTAAGATGGACGAAAACTTTCAGTTTGTCTTCATTTCCTGATTCAGGAACTCCTGAACTAAGCTCCGCCCCCTGTGTTTGTGTTTGTCACTAAGCACACATGGCGGTGTGACCGTTTTCTCGCATCTTGAAGAGAAAAAGAGTCAAAGAAGACAGTCTAATTCTGAAAAAAAGTCCGCTACTTTTTTATGATAAGTAAATAAAAAACACCGAACCGACCCTAAACCCGCCCAATCTGGCAACACTGCCCGGCGTCATCAGGGTGGGCGTGTTTCAAGAAAAAGCCACGTGACCGGTAGAGGGCTGGTGTCGTTTAGAACAAAAACTACAATCTTCTGACTTCATAGATAGTTCTAATAAGGAGTTTGCTCCAGACTGGAATCATTTTGATAGCAAATGAGTTCGAGTGTTGTTTCCATTCAGTCTATCCTGTAATAAGTTTGAATTAGGGGTATTTATTATTATTATTATTATTTTAAAGTATGGAGTATAGATGCTCTAAACGCAATTTGGTTGTTATTCGGTGGCAATAAATAAATTGTATCTTGATCTAAGGAAGTGTCAACTCCATCTTGTATTACACTTCATTAATGCTGAGGCTCCATAGAACTCAATAAAGAATATAATATTCCACATGTGAGAATCTCACAAAATGTTCACAATACACACAAACGGTTTTGTGTGACTGTGCATTATTGTTTGTAAAAGTAACTTTAAGCTAAATATGTATTTTTTGGTTTGCAGTTCCTAACAGTGAAGAGGATCATGGAAGACAGTCAGTGACTCAGTTGAAGATGAAGATTCAAGGATTTCCTGAAGCTTATTGCACCTTTAGAGAAATCACTGTAAACGCTGAAAAAATTAATAAAGTTGTACAAATGTATCAATTTTTTAGTCTGTTATTTTGTATGATTCAACACCAAAGTAAAAAAAATCATAAATTAACAGATTTAAATACTTAATGTTATTAAAAAAGGTTGAATATTTGACATCCAAACACATCTCATCATTAACACAAACTAAGTTTTTAGCATTTTTAACCTATTTTCATAAACTACATAACTCAACAAACAAACTGAGCAATAAAACGACACATTGATGGTTTAAAGTCCCACTGCTATCATCTTTTATTCTATGTTCAGTGTTCCAAGGTGTCTTTGAATTAGGATTTTACCATTTCTAACAGTTTCTACAGACCAGCAGGAGTTCATGAGAACTTCACCCGAGTTGTGGGTTGCCAGCCTTCATTTCCCATCATGCCTTTGTTTGAAATCGCCCCTGCTAGCTACATAGCAATATTGGAGCTTACAGCTTTGAGACAAAATCATTTTCCTTTTTGAAGGAATCTTCTAAAAGTAATAAATTGTTGAAACATAGAGATGACATTTTTGGACACACCATGTCATTTTAAGTATAACGAGACATTAAAAAAAAATCAGAGAACAATTTTGTGATTAGGAATTCTTCCAAATCAGACCAACACTTTTTGAGTGTTCATACAATAACAACAAAATAACTGCAAAAAATCACAACACTCTTTTAATGTTTAATTTAAACATTTAACTGATAAATTTGATGTCAAATTGTAAATTAAACATATTTTACATTATTATCAATGCATTATTTATGAACAATAGTGTTTTCTTTCTTTAGGAGGAATTCAACTTATTGAAGTCTTACCTTTAAAAAAAGACCATAAGACCA
>NC_050516.1:33883691-33885085 GCF_002922805.2 Oryzias melastigma
CTGGAACTTGACCTGGACTGAAAAATAAGGAATATATATCATGAATATGTAAAAGCATTTTTTTTATATCAAAGCAGAGAAACACTGTATTAAAAATACAAATGAATAGAAAAACAGCTGCAAAAATAAAGAAATAATTGTAGTTCAGATCAAAACTCTCCATCATTGTTCCCTGATGTTGTTCCAGAACATCAGAGAAACTATTCCCTCTTGTAGGACTCTGCAGTCAGAGGTAACAGTTGTTAGGAAGGCTCAGAGGTGGAGACGCCTCCATCAGGAGAACCAGAGGAGGCTTCAGCTCGCTCTGTCTCTGGAGGATCATTCTCAGCTGATCCAGAACCTGCAGGAACCACAGAAGGATTCAGACGGACAGGAACCAGAACAGAACTCAGGCTGGTTCAAGATCCTCACCAGTTTCATGGTTGACCTCTTCAGATGGATCCTTGTTCAGATTCTCAGCGTCTTCATCAGTTTTAGAGTCTTTCAGGACAAAGAAATGGTAGAATAAATGTTTATTTTCCAGGGTTATTAATATCAAATAATACACAATAATTTCATTTATTGTGACATTAAGCTTAATAGATCAATAATTGATCCACAACAGTATAAATCAATTTAAAGCAAAAAGCTAAAGTCTGCTAGCTTGATGCTAACATTTAATGGGATTTCCCATAGGATGGCTAATGCTAACCCTTAGTCGACCTAAACACACATTTTTTTGTATATTTTATTTTTAAAGTAACCCTTTGTGTTCTAAAACATATTTTTGTGCTCATTCTTTCTTCTTCTTCTGGAATAAGATGTAATGTTGTAGCACAGTCGCCACCTAGTGGTCGAACTGAAACGCCCTCCAGGAGAAGCAGAACAATTGTTGGAGCTTCTCTGTTTGAGAATAACACTGTATGATATTAAAATCTCATTATAATTTCACTAATACGTTTTACAGTATATGAACTGGATCAGATTAATATAAAGATTTTAAAAACATAAATATAGATTATTAATGTATTTCTAAACAGATGTGTCTAAATGTGTAAATATTCTCTTTTCTTGCTGTTATAACACGTTTTCTTACTTGGCTCATGTGTGGTTTCTATAGATGGAGTAGTAGCTGGTTCCAAATCCGGTTCTTGAGGGTTAGACTCTGTGATAAACACAAGAAATTATGAAATTTGAACAAAAATTTCTCACATTGTTCAACGCTTCAAACTCCAACTGTAACCATGGAGACAGCTGGAAACTATTGAGGCCTGAGAGTAAAACACTTCAGCCACTAGATGGTGACAGTGCACCATGATTTTTGACAAACATGTCCTTTGTGTCCTTTGGGAGCTACCGTAGTTTCAGGTGAAATTTGTTCTGAGCTTCATGTTGATTTAAAAACATGTTTGTTA
>NC_050516.1:33885231-33898836 GCF_002922805.2 Oryzias melastigma
ACAAAGACGCCCTTTTTGTCCTTCGGGAGCTACCGTAGCCACAGGAGAAATTTGTTCTGAGAACATGTTTGTTGCTGCTTTGAAAGTTGAGGAAATGTGGTGGTTATAATAATAGGGTTAAACATCATTGAGAATACTACAACATCCCCAAATACTGACTCAGGACCAGCAAAACCCCCTAAACAGGAAAACTGAAGACTCCGCCCATCAAATAACATCCTCGTTGAAATAAAGTCCAACTTTCATTAAGGAAATACGTCATAAATCTGTGAATGTTCAGCTACAATCAGTCCAACTGTTACCATGGAGACAGCTTTCTACTATTAAAGCTCAATATCTCAACAAAATGATCAATGACTGTCGTGTTTTTGATAGAATTCATTATTACATCAGTTCAACCAAAATACGACACCAGACACACAAAATCTTAAACAGTGACTCCACTCATCAGATGATGGTTTTACTGATAAAGTCTTCAAAACTATTGAGATGATTTTCAACATTTACATCCAGCAGAGAAACTACCAGAAAAGCTTTATTGATATAAGTTATCAAACACAGTTGACATTTAATCTGCTGGATTGAAGAAAATCCTCTTTTTTGATCCTTTCACTCACCGTTCTGATGGTTGATCTCAGCCGTAACAGTGACTCTAGATTCTTGGTTCGGTCTTGTTTCCTCTGGAACAAAATCACAACACAATCATCACAATGGGAGTTTTTGAACTATTTTATTTAATTCTCTACTTTTTATTTCTTAAAGGGGCCCTACCATGAAAATTCTACTTGTTGAGGTTTTAAGAGTAATTCTCTAGAATTACTGTAAAGAGACATTCATATTTATTGATCATTTTATTTTTAATGTTAAATAGGGAGTTATATTAACATACTGTGTTTGAAATTGTTCAAAAAAAGTTTCTGAAGAAATTAACAATAAATGTTTGTTTTAAAAATAGATTATCATAGATTATCAAGTTAATATATTAAGTATTGTAAAGTTTGCATGTTGAGATACTAGCGGTATCGTGAGTCATGTATCGTGATTCGTATCGTGAGTTACCCGAGGGGTCAGGTCTTTCGTGAGAGGATGTCTAGTGCTGCACAGAAGGCAGGTTGTGGGAGGGGTCAGAGTATAGTGGGGGCGGATACACGTCTACAAGTCCAGCTACGAGCTACAAGTCCCCCCTGGCGAGCTGCCTCGGCTAGAATCTAGCAACTGATTTAGAAATGGTTTGAGAAGGAGAATCTGACTGGTTGAAACAAAGCACTGCGAGGTGATGTCCACTATGCTGACCGTAGTACTGACCATAGTACTGACTGTGGTACTGACTATGGTACTGACTGTAATACTGACTGTGGTACTGACTGTAGTACTGACCGTAGTACTGACTATGGTACTGACCGTGGTATTGAATGTGGGTCACTTATGTGGTCTATGCATATTTCCTTAGTACTTTTCCTGCCGTCTACTGTGCTTTATTTGTGATACATCTGTGCAAATATTCATAAAACTACCACTACTGTCACTTTTTCACACATGTTCTCGTTTGACCAATTTGAATTCATTTAAATAATACACAACAGCTGTGTGACACATCCTTTAGAAACATGCACAGGTGCTGCTGTCTTTACCATCTTTTAGACATCACTCTTTACCATGGTTTCTAGCTCCACCCCTTTTGCAGCCAGGACGTTGTGTTGTTCTGCCGCTGTGGTTTGACTGATCGTCGTCCGTCCACACACTGACTCATTGTAGTGACGTGGAGCGACTGGACATTGACAACTTCCTGTTTTCTGCCTCAAACTCACCAGACGCAGAAGTTTATCACGTTCACTCACCTGGATCAGGTCTGGTTTCTGAGGATGGAGCAGGATCTGGGCTCTCATCTGGTTCTGGTCTGTTTGTGGTGTTCGTCTCTGTGATAAACACAGTAAAATATGACAGTTCAATATAAAATCACAAGTTTGCATCAGTTTCTAACATCGTTCAGCTAAAGTCAGTCTGCAGCGCTCCAAACTCCATCTGTAACCATGGAGACGGCTTTCTACTTTTATGACCCGATATCTTCATGTAGGACAGTAGAAAGTTCTGGCCAGTATCTGGTGTTGGTGCACCATGATCTGGACTAAGATTACCTTTTTGTCCTTTGGAGACGCCGTAGTCTCAGGAGTTTATTCTGAACTCCATGATTTCAGAAAGAGTTTGTTGCTGCTTTAAAAAGTTGTAGACATGTTGTGTTTAACAATATTCATAATTATTGGATTAAAATGTTTTCTTTTTGGTGTTTAGTCAAATATTTTGGATAAACTGAGAAGCATTTAAGTTATATTGAATATTATTGTTCATACTGTGAGGCAGTATTTTCATAGTGAAGTACATCTGCACAGTTTGTTGGTGTATTAACATTCCTTTGAAATGAGCGAATGCAAAGTGTTACACAAAAGTCTGTGAACTCGACGGCCTCTGGAAGGAGAATAAAAGCTGTGCTGGTTCCACCTTCATCTCAACTACAATCCCTGAAGCAACTGATGTTTCTGATGTTTTGGTTCTCTGTACTGAACTACGACTCATCCTGACAGCAGTAACAGAACGTAGAGTCTCAGAGAGGAATCAGTTCAAGACGGTCACATTTACTAGACAGACGAGGACTGGAGTGTCAATGCGAGTTAAATGAAACATTATCATTATTTATTTATTTATTTCGTTGTTGTAGATTTAATTCAAGAACAATTTCCTTCAAGGAAAAACAACATTATCCCAAATATTGACTCAGGACCAAAATAACTTTAAAGTATCAACTTTATCATTAGTACAAAGTTCAACTTGAATTATTTTCCTGTGTCCTTAATCTATTTTTATTGTAAACTATTGTAATACCAAGTTTACTCACCTGGATCAGGTTTGGATTCTATGGATAAAACAGGATCTGGGTTCTGATCTGGTTCTTGTGTGTTTGTAGTGTTTGGATCTGTGACAAACACAATAAAATATTCAATCTAGACGATAAATATCTGACATTTGCATCAGTTTCTAACAACGTTCAGCTACAATCAGTCTGCAGAGCTCCATCTGTTACCATGGAGACAGCTTTCTACTATTATGGCTGGAGATCTTTACTAAAAAACCAATGATTGTAGTGTGATTGAAACAGAAGACATAGAAAAACAGTGACTCCATCCATCAAATGATGCTGACAAAGTCTTCAGAACTATTGAGATGATTTTCAACATTTACATCCAGCAGAGAAACTACCAGAAAACGCTCTACAGGTGTTAATCATCAAGCATTTGATCTGCAGGATTAAAGAAAATCCTCTTGTCTCTAGTTTCACTCACCGTTCTGAGAGTTGATCTCAGCCGTAACAGTGACGCTGGATTCTGCATTACACTTTTCAATCTCTGATAAAAACGGATTTGTTTCCTCTGAAAATAAATCACAACAGAATCACCACAATGTGAGTTTGTTTTATTTTGTTTTTTACTTTATTTAATTCTCTACTTTTTATTGAATCACTTGACTCATCAGACTGATCCACATCTCCACCTGCAGCTGAACATAAGAAAGGAAATGACCACGATCAGGTCAGATTATCTACTTAATCCCGATTTACACATTTAAAAGACATAAACTGTTGTAACCACTAGAAGATATGGATGATGATGATGTTGTTTTTGTTTTCCAAGCATGATCCTGTTGCTCTTCTAGACAAGGATTAACAGAGGAAGCTTGGATGATCTTCTTCTCCACGCTGGTTTAGGATCAGATCATCGACACGTCGAAGTCAAGACACGACGTGAATATGAGCTCATGCAGCGCCGTGCTAACAACTTCAGTAGCTGTAAACATGTTGACATTTCACCTCCTGGCTCCAGTTTTACTCACCTGTTGAGGTTTTGGTCGTCACAGATTCAGTTTTTAGGATTCCCTCTGTACCGTTGGGCCAAAGGTCCTCTACAACAGAAACGAGTACAAGTTCACATCCATTCATTTGAGTTTGATTCCTAAATAAAGTGTTGTACTCACCAGTCAGATTCTCTTGTTCTGTAAACAACAACGACAGAATGTCAACAATTAAACCATCTACACACAGTCTGCTGCTGGTTTGACACATTTCTTTAAAGAAGGTTCTAGATCTCACCTTCATTCGTCGATGTTTCTTCTCTTTTGTTGAAAAACCTCATAATTATGGGATGTTCTGTTTAAAACACCAAAAACAGAGTTAGCTTAATGTCTACACAAACCCATAGATCAGGTTTGTGTTTCCTCTGAAGGTTTGTGTGGAAACATTCAGGAATCATTAGACGTGTTTCAAATATTCTTATTATTTTACATGGAATTGTTCATTTGAATTCCATTTTGGCGAACTAGCTTATCATCAAATGAACGTGTTTAGCTAAACTCTACATGCTCCATAGTTTGAAGCCAGGAAAAACCTTGAGTCTAGAGCTGGGTATCGATAAATTCCAGAACCGATTTAATTAGATTCAACAGAGCCTGGATCCATTCAATTCAGATTTTTTTCAATTCTTTTAATCCTTCAATTCAATTTAGAGTTTGCACAGTTACAGCAAATATTGGAGAATGTGAATCTCATCTCTGGTTATCCATAAGTTTAAAAATAGAAGCTAATCTTAGCCCACATTGTTGCACATGGATAAAAGCGCCTCTTTGAGGAAGGACTTGGAATTCCTGAATTCCTTGAATTCGTTCCACACAACAAAAAATATTCAAGATGCTGAGTTTGTGACGACAGATTTGCTCTTTTAACTGACCAGAGATAAAAACTGTGGAGTTTTTCTTACTTTTGTAGAGAAGAAACAGGAAGACAGCACAAACAGCTAAAACTAACAGGCTCAAAACAACAGCGATATGTGTTCTTCCTACAAAAAGCAGAGCACAGTCAATCAACAGAGTCACAAGTGACACAAACTGTTCTGGGTTTTCGTGATTCTCTGGGTTTTTTACACACCGGATTTACCATCGGTCAGGAGAGGATTCTGCAGCTCGGTGCTGTTCTCAGAGCTGACAGAATTTTCCAGACTGCAGATGAACGTCTTCTCCTTCGTCTCCTAAAGACAAAAGTTCAGAAGTTTCACCGCCGTGATCAAGAGTCCAGACTTTCTCTGGCGAGTTTTTGCTTCCAATAATTTAGTTTTGTGAAAGCATTCTTTTTTTTTTTAATAGTTTGTGGTGGGATGTCAAACATGCTTCCTGTACCTCTGTGATTTCTAGAGCCCCATCTCCTTTTTCAACCCTGTTTTCATGAATCCAGATAATCTGAACTTCTCCCATATCGTCTGTTTTATGAAACGTACAGGTGAGAGTACATTTGGTTTGCTCTGGCTTACAGTCATGAGTAATGTTGGGTTTGGGGACTGGAGCTGAAATGAGAACAAATAAAAAGTTGTTTTGATGAATAAAATACATAAAATTAAAGTTATAAAAAGACAAACCATAACTTACAGAGAACTCGGAGTGTTACAGCAGCTCGGACGTTGTTGTTAATCTCTGGCGTGTACACGCCGCCGTCCTCCAGCTTCACGTTATTGATCGTCAATTCTCCTGATTTAGTGTCTAAGCTGCAGCGATCTGGAAGAATGACAGATATTTATGTTTAAACGTTTACTGAACATAATTGGGATCACATTTTCTGTTGATTTTTTTAAATGTTATGTTTAGTTTTTTGCTCTCAAGATAAAGGTAGTAGACAGGATGTGAATCACAGGACACCAAAGACTCACTGTAATTATTTATCATCAGAAATCTCCAAAGTTCTCACCTTTAAAGCTGCGGTAGAACGTTACACTCCCTCCAAACCATTCTGCTGCCAAATCAGCTCCATGTTTCCATGTTACGCTGATGATCGAAGGTTCTTCCACATCTGGACTGAGGACAATACTGGAGCCCTTTAAGCTGTTAAGAACTTTCTCGACAAAGAAAAAGTTAAAAACAACTGAATACCTTTATTAAAAATTCAAATAATTTCAAGATCAGCATCGTTTATATTCAGATGTATTATTAAATTACATTTTTATGGGGAGAAATAGTTCCACCAGATTTGTGTACATTTGTAGCTCATACGATATATTTTGTGTGCAACTCTTTTTATGTGCAATTGTGTATTCACATGTACAACTAATAATCAAAAAAGTTATAAAATGTGAATAACAATTTGCACAACTTGAAATTACAGCTGCTTAAAATTAACTATAAATAAAAAAAAACATCTCCTACACTTAAATAAATTGAAATAGTATGCACCAATCACCTGATATAAACAGACAAAACCACATTTATACACAAATCAGAGTTAGAAGTGTGCAGGGGTTGTGAGACTCATTTCATAACTACAACAATTGTGTGTGGATGATGTGTTTAAATGCTGCTGTAATGCTGGGTCATCAGAGTTTTCGCAGGAGTCTCAACCTTTGAGTTAATTTGTTCAAGTCCTCAAATTATTGGAGCCACCAGTAATTGTCAATTAGCCTGATTGAGATAGCCCGGTTTTTGATTGGCTGAACACACCTGATCCAGGTGACCAGTAGTTACTGATTAACTGTAAAACAAGGATGGTAGCTCACAAGGATCAAGCTTAAAGACTAATATCTAGTAAAAAAAATGACATTTCTTCAACAGATATACCCCAATAATTGAAATTAAAAAAAAAGACACATGTTTTAATATGTATGTTTTTATAACAAATATTTAGATTTTTTTATAATTTAATCTTAGTTACCAGGGCACTTCTGTTAAAGAAAGTGGGAAATATTTTCGTTTTTACCAAATATTAATCACAATCTAAGTTTACATTGTATTTTGTATTATTGCCTTTTTAAAATGTGAATACACGATTGGAGGTAAACAGAAAATGTAATGTATGAGTTACAAACCAAGTATTACAACCACACAAATCCACTGAGACTATTTTGTCTCCATACTTTTACATCAGATAAAGTCATTTTTAGATTAAAATAGGATTGTGTTTAAAGATGAAACAGTCTTCAAAGACATTATTTTGTCTTCAAATAATGATAAAGTTTAAATAACAGATGTATGTGCTGAAATGGTTCAATAGTAACCATCATCATTCTTACACAGGTGATGTTAAAACATGTTTTCACCAAATTTTATATCTCTGCATCAAAGATTACATTTTTTAGTGTCTCACTTTGACAAAGACAGCAAGCAGCCATTTTGTAAAGCCATGAAAACTAAAAATATTTACATATCTGCTGCCGTTTAAACTTCAAAATGAAAGGTCATTAAAATCCACGTTAATGTTAAATTTGTGTCATTTTTCATAACTTTACAACATGATGATTTAACTCATTTTAAAATATTGTCATCAATTAATAAAATAATGCCATGTTTCTGCTTAACAATGTCAATGTTTACACATTCTTGTATTTCTATCATTTAACAAACATAAAAAGACATACAGGAGTTTTCCAGACAACTTTTAATTATTTTATTTTTATTTAAACTTTCATAGTAAAAGTACCAGAAAACGTAGCTTTTAATCTTCAAGGTCAGCCCCCATTATTATTGACTAAAGGAATTCATTCACATCAGATACGAGGTTTAAAATTCATGAATGTTGTTTCTGGATTCTAGAACATTCTCACAGAGAAAATGAAAACTTACCCGAGTACACGTCGGTTACAAACAGAGCCAAAAACAAGATTCCTACCAAGAAGGGCGTCGACGACATTTTCATAAATTAAATGAAGTTTAAAGCGTCATATGAACAAAAAAACCCCACCGGATTATACAATAACCGTTAAAAAAGTAACAACTTCAGAACGCAAACGGGGCGTTCACATCGAATAAATATTAAAATACTAAAGCCGAACAGAAAGACGAGCAAAAAGCTGCTTCCTCGTTTGAAAGAGAAAGAATGAAAGTGAAACTGAACTCAACTCGTTGTGACGCAAAAAAATAAATAAAAGCAAACGTTATGACCTAGAGCAGAATAAAATTCCTTCCCGCTCATGTTTTGAACTCTCTGTAGGATGATTTATGAAACTCTTAGTCAAGTTTCCTTTTCTTTTTCTCAGGACATGAAAAAAGTGTTCAACTGTTTCTTTTTCCCTCCAAAATATATTTTATTGTTAAAGTAACAAACTTTACCTGAGCACCCAACAGTGAACATCAGGAAGTTACTGTAAAAAATGAATTAAAACATGTATTTGTTTGTAAATATATTGTTGCTTTTTTGATGCTTAAGAAAAACATTTCTACAATTTCACACTTAAATGTCGGCCCGGGGGCCGGATCCGGCCCTCTTGGTAAATATCCGGCCCTTCAGATCATTGTATTTTATTGTTAACAGCCTGATGTTATCTTGCGCTTATTTCCAACTTGTATAATTTTGACAAAATATATAATTTTATGGAGAGTAAAATACTGAAAGTTGTTTAAGGTTTCAGGTGATTTATTCTAGAATAATATTCCTGCCTGTTTTTATTCATCGTAATGTTAAAAAGTTACATTTTTAAAATGTAAAAAATGTAGTTGTAGTAGTCTGTGTTCACTAACTGTTTATCCTGTTGGGGCCCACGAACTAAGGTTTTTTAAAAGTGGCCCCCTGTGCGACTGAGGTTGACACCCCTCCTATAACAAAACTGTTTAGGGCCTAAAAAAAAACAAAAAACAATGACACTCACTTATATCTAAATGTGTTCCCCGGAGAAACATAATTGTGAGTCTCCACAGTTCTACAAAGATGAAGGACATTTGGCTAGGCTACTACCAGGACTGCATAGAAAACACAAACTGATAGTTCAGTCTTTATATCTCCATACATGGTGATGTTCATCGCACCTGTATGGCTGTATTAAAGTTCACCAACGTTTACTTGCGTCTCCATCATCCTCATCTCAAATGTCTGTGCTCTCATCTTGTCAGACCGTCGTCATCACTGTTGTCATTACAATCATAATCACAGGGTAATTTCCTGGACTATTCTGTAGGCTGTCTTATTGTTTGAGTCTGCAAACTATAATACATAGTTATAATAATAACTCAAACTACAGCCAATTTGCATCACACTGTATGTTTTACATAAACAGTCATAAATAGTTATAAATATAACAACTATACGCTGACCTATAGCCAAAAAAGTCACAAAAAATACAGTATTGATCATATAATATGGCATCAATCCCTGGGTAATGCATGATGTCCACTTCATTAAACAGATGATAATCACAATTTTCTACACATTGTACACTATCCTTACACAGATATTACTGCATGTCATTTTTTTATTACTTGTCAGGCCCTTTTAGCATTAAATGACTAACAGGAAATGCAAGCATTAGTCATCAAAGGTGGCCGATTATGATTCAAAATAAATGTACTTGCAGTTACACCAACTGACCACTGTATTGAACTCAATGGACTGTGGCAGAAGAGAGCACTCCAGTGACTGGGATGCAGTTTCAGAGACCAATGCAATGAAGAGAGAGTCACTTTTGAGTAGCTGTAGTGACCGGGTTAAAAGTTCAGTAATTCTTTATTACATATGTTAAAATGATACAAATTAAAATATGAAACATAAAACCAGTTTGAACTGGTTTTTAGATAGTGGGGCCATACTGACCATTTGGGTATTGATCCGGCCAATATCGGCGATTCTGATAGCAACATCACTATTTTTTGTAAATGCGGTGGACATGAACCTCAAAATCTTAATTTTTTTTAAATCACCATGAATGTTTTTTTTTAAACTTGATAAACATTAAAACAGAATTAGGACAATTTTTCAACTAAATGGAAAACATTTTATTAAAATAAAAAATTCTTAAAAGTAAATCCTAATCATAACTAAAACACTAATGGGATTTTTTTTATCAAAAAAAATGGTCATAGGGAGATGTTAACATGTTCTTGTGGGATTTTTCTGGTGATATTACACTCCTGCCACCTTGCAGAAACCATGTCCCAGAAAATGACAGTTTTTTGTTTTGTTTTTTGGGACTAAAAACAGCCTATCACTGAATGTAAAGACCAGTGGGAACGCTTTGGCAATAGATCAAAAGAGGATCAAAGTGGAACTTTTATGAGCTACAAGAAAAGTAATCCAACTCCTAAAAAAAGCAGACCCTTTTACTGTTATGTTCATCTCTTTTTTCCTTCACTTACAATGCAAAACAAAGCAAAACCAAAATTCTTTTTCAGGAAAAAAAAGAAAGCTGCATAAAGACAGTAAACAGATTCATATAAAGTTTATTACCATGTTAGTAACACCTCAACATCCCAATATGTCTGTTATGCTTCTGAAAATCCAGGAATGTAGTAGTAGAAATTTAAAGTAACAGACATTTTCTGCACGTCTAGTGTTTCAGAGAAACATTTCAAGTGTTTCCCTGTAGTAAAAAATGAAAAAGCTAAACATCTAATACAAAAATACAGTTTTGTTTTTCTCCTTTACTGATTCCAGTTGGATACTCTTGTTAGCACCAAAAGAGATTTGAGTCTGAGGGGAAACTTTTGACGATGACACAACAAACACTGATGGAGTCACAAACACGTCTACTACAAATAAATCTATGGAAACACACGTTTCAGGCTTCAGCATTCAAAACACTGGCGTTCACACATCGCTGCGCTAGTTTTAAGCCCGTTTTTGGGCTATGTGCACAAAACATGCAATCATTGAACTTGCATTGAAAGTTAAACTAGCTAAACTTTGACCAATCAGGGACTCAGATTTGGTAGAAACGAATGGGTAGTGTGAAAACGCCAACCGCTTGAAAATGAAGGAGAATAGAATAATTGTGTGGAATTATATGAAATCAAGTCGGAATAGAGCTGTGACGGAAATATCTGTGAACAAGAATCACCAGATCTGCTCCACTTTGATATTCTACTCCAAATCTCTTCCAACTGTAGGCGGCGCTAGTATCGGGTAGTGACAGTCCAGTGTGAACACCTTATGCAAAAAAACAGATAAAAAATGTCTCGTAGCATGTGGATGCAACAACTGTCTCCACAAAGACAAAAACAGCAAATTCCAGCAAGTAGAAAAACATCATGAAGAGAAAACATGTTTGTCAACTTTGGTCATAAAACATTTTTACTCCTAAATATGCTGTACAAATAGTAAAAAAAAATCGACTTTACTGAACAAATACTCTTCATTTTATACCTGAGGCTCATCTTCCACATGCTGGCACAAATCTAAAACAGAAAAAAAATAAATAAAACAATATTTAAATCTAGACCTGGACTAAAATATAACAGACATTTCAAAACAGTTCTTTTCCATTAAAGTGTTCAGTCACAGTGATTTTTCGGCTTCACATCTTTTGTCTTCATCTGATGGAAGAATCCAATCAGATGATGGTTTTTCCAATCACATACACGACTGGTGACCCCAATGCTGCATTAAAAACACAAAAATAACTGTAGTTCAGATCAAAACTCTCCATCATTGTTCCCTGATGTTGTTCCAGAACATCAGAGAAACTATTCCCTCTTGTAGGACTCTGCAGTCAGAGGTAACAGTTGTTAGGAAGGCTCAGAGGTGGAGACGCCTCCATCAGGAGAACCAGAGGAGGCTTCAGCTCGCTCTGTCTCTGGAGGATCATTCTCAGCTGATCCAGAACCTGCAGGAACCACAGAAGGATTCAGACGGACAGGAACCAGAACAGAACTCAGGCTGGTTTCAAGATCCTCACCAGTTTCATGGTTGACCTCAGATGGATCCTTGTTCAGATTCTCAGGATCTTCATCAGTTTTAGTGTCTTTCAGAACAAAGAAATGGTAGAATAAATGTTTATTTTTCAGGATTATTAATATCAACTAATACATAATAATTTCAGTTATTGTGAAATTAAGCTTAATAGATCAATAATTGATCCACAAAAGCAGAGATTGATCTAACGCATAATGCTAAAGTCTGCTAGCTTGATGCTAACGCTTAATGGAAATTCCCACGGGATTGTATCAGGATGAAACTGAAACGCCCTCCAGGAGAAGCAGAACAATTGTTGGAGCTTCTCTGTTTGAGAATAACACTGTATGATATTAAAATCTCATTATAAATTCACTAATACATTTTACGGTGTGTGAACTGTATCAGATTAATATAAAGATTTTCAAAAAAATATATAGATTATTAATGTATTTCTAAACAGATGTGTCTTAATGTCTAAATATTCTCTTTTCTTGCTGTTATAACACATTTACTTACTTGGCTCTTGTGTGGTTTCTATAGATGGAGTAGTAGCTGGTTCCAAATCCGGTTCTTGAGGGTTTGACTCTGTGATAAACACAAGAAAATGTGAAATTTGAACAAAAATTTCTCACATTGTTCAACGCTTCAAACTCCAACTGTAACCATGGAGACAGCTGGCAACTATTGTGGACCGAGAATAAAAAACATTTCAGCCACTAGATGGTGGTGGTGCATCATGATTTTTGACTAAGATGTCCTATTTGTCCTTTGGGAGCTACCGTAGCCACATGTGACATTTGTTCTGAGCTTCATGTTGATTTCAGAACATGTTTGTTACAGCTTTGAAATGTTGAGGAAATGTGATGTTCATTAATGTTTGTAAAACTGATGACTCCGCCCATCAAATAACAACATCATCATTAGAACAAAGTTCAACTTTGATTAATTTCATTAAGGAAATACGTCATAAATCTGTAAATGTTCAGCTACAATCAGTCCAACTGTTACCATGGAGACAGCTTTCTACTATTAAAGCTCAAGATCTCAACAAAATGATCAATGACTGTCGTGTTTTTGATAGAGTTAAATATTACATCAGTTCAACCCAAATACGACACCAAACACACAAAACCCTCTAAAAATTCAAACAGTGACTCCTCTCATCAAATGATGGTTTTACTGACAAAGTGTTCAGATTATTGATTTATATTTACATCCAGCAGAGAAACTACCAGGAAAAGCTTTTTTGGATGAAATTAATCAAACACAGTTGATCTTTAATCTACAGGATTAAATAAAATCCTGTTTTTTGATCGTGTCTTGTTTCACTCACCGTTCTGATGGTTGATCTCAGCTGTAACAGGGATTGGTTCTTGGGTCGGTGTTTCCTCTGGGATGAAATCACAGCAGAATCACCACAACGTGTGTTTTTTTACTTTATTCGAGTCTCTACTTTTTATCGGAACTCTTGACTCACCAGGCGGAGCTGCGTCTCCACCTGCAGCTGAACATAAGAAACAAGTGTCAGGTGAAGTAAATAGTCCAGACCAACGTGAACGCTGAACCAAATGTTCACTAACAGGCTGTTGTGTTGATGTCACTCCAGTGACTCCTTTGGTCGAGTCACACCCCCACCACGTACACTTTGTGCATCGTCCACGGATGAGATGTCAATCTTTGGTGATTCATGGGTAATATATGTAATTCATACGTGATCTTCATCTGTCGAGGGCTTCAGTCAACAGGCAACTATGTGAATTCAGTTCTGAGATGTTCAAAATATTTGGTTGCCTTAGAATTACCCGGTGTATGTTTAGTTTATGTAGTTTATAAACAATTATACCATGGTCTGGGTGAATACTCGATTCTGATTGGCTGCTGGGTGTGCATTAAAAAGTGATAATGCACAGTAATAACGCACA
>NC_050516.1:33904997-33929993 GCF_002922805.2 Oryzias melastigma
TCTGAAACTCTAAATTTAGGCCGTGACCAAAGGATTTTTTCATTTTCTGCATCGATGAACATGTTGACGAGTTTGAATTGTTTTTTTTACAGATTCTAGAAGAATTGTTGCATCCTTGTAAAAGAACATAAAGAATTACAATTGTCTATGATAGAAATGAACAAACATAAAGTGTTTTACTCACCATTCAGGGGTGTTTGTCTTACTGTAAACAACAAAGACAGAAGATCAGCAATCAAACTAATCTGAACCCATGAATATTTTCTGCTCAAAGCTCAGTCTCTGTGATTTACACACTGACAATCAAGTCTCTGTAAAGAAGATTCTAGATTTGACATTTATCTGCCCTTTTTTCATTTTTTTTCTTTGATCAACCTCACATTCATCCAATCATCTGATGTAAAACAAAAGCAGAGTTAGCTCATGATTACCATCAGTAGGAACTAATCAAATGTAAACTTTTGGCTGTAAACATTATTATCAATGACAGAGATGAATAAAGGTTCACATCCAGTTTAGTTTTTTTATGTGTTTTACTCACCTTTCTGAGAGCTTTCTAATTCTGTAAACAACAAAGACAGAAGATCAGCAATCAAACTAATCTGAACCCATGAATGTTTTCTGCTCAAAGCTCAGTCTCTGTGATTTACACACTGACAATCAAGTCTCTGTAAAGAAGATTCTAGATTTGACATTTATCTGCCCTTTTTTTCTTTGATCAACCTCATATTCATCCAATCATCTGATGTAAAACAAAAGCAGAGTTAGCTCATGATTACGATCAGTAGGAACTAATCAAATGGAAACTTTTGGATGTAAACATTATTGTTAATGACAGAGATAAATAAAGGTTCACATCTATTTGAGTTTGTTTTAAGTGTTTTACTCACCTTTCTGAAGTCGTTGTCTTTCTGTAAACAACAAAGACAGAAGATCAGCAATCAAACAAATCTGAACCCATAAATGTTTTCTGCTCAAAGCTCAGTCTCTGTGATTTATACACTGACAATCAAGTCTCTGTAAAGAAGATTCTAGATTTGACATTTATCTGCCCTTTTTTCATTTTTTTTCTTTGATCAACCTCATATTCATCCAATCAACTGATGTAAAACAAAAGCAGAGTTAGCTCATGATTACCATCAGTAGGAACTAATCAAATGTAAACTTTTGGCTGGAAACATTTTAGTCAATGACAGAGATAAATAAAGTTTCAGATCCATTTTAGTTTGTTTTTAAAAACAGAAGAGTTTTACTCACCATCCTTATATTGTTTTTTTTCTGTAAACAACAAAGACAGAAGATCAGCAATCAAACTAATCCGAACCCACAAATATTTTCTGCTCAAAGCTCAGTCTCTGTGATTTACACACTGACAATCAAGTCTCTGTAAAGAAGATTCTAGATTTGACATTTATCTGCCATTTTTTCATTTTTTTCTTTGATCAACCTCATATTCATCCAATCAACTGATGTAAAACAAAAGCAGAGTTAGCTCATGATTACCATCAGTAGGAACTAATCAAATGTAAACTTTTGGCTGTAAACATTATTGTCAATGACAGAGATGAATAAAGGTTCACATCCATTTTAGCTTGTTTTTTATAAGTGTTTTACTTACCTTTCCGAACTTTTCCTGTGAACAACAAAGACAGAAGATCAGGGGCCCGTTCCAAGAAGCAGGTTCAACAAATTTAGAGTTCACACCTGAACTTAGAGTCACTGGACTCTAAATTCCCAAACTCAGGGTTTTCAGTTCCAGAACAGCTGAAAATGTTTGATTCAATCAACTTGAAGTTGTTAGAACCAGAACCAGGTGTGAGCGTCGCGACCATTAAAAGCCCTGATCAATGGAGCAAAGACAGCACGATTCACCATGGCAACGGGGACAAACATCTGAGTTTAGTACTTCCGGCGATGGAAATTGATAAGTTCCTTCAAGCATATGCGACTATAGGAGCGCATTTTCATCAAGAAAAGCAACACAGCTGCAGCGGTAGAACAGAGAGAAAATATCTGCAGTTATTTGAATGATTCCAAATAATGAATAAATAATGTCAGGAAGGTTATTTTGTCACTTGTTGAGTAAGGAATGATTTTTGATCTGTTACTAATTTAACCAGTAATCTCCGTGATCGCATGAATGACCAGTTTTGGTAACCCCCCACCCACACAGACGGACATCACTGCATGCTAAAAAGAAACTGTAGCTGCATATGTTAAAAAAGCATTTATTTAATTTTAATTCTCAAGACTTAAAAAATATTCGCGTTCGCGTGTTGGACAGTAGATGAGTTCAGACGCTTTCTCGGTGTTTGACACTCAATAAATTCTATTGTTAAGGGTTTAAAATAAGGAAAAGAAAACTGTATTTTTTAATATTGAGTCCCTGGAAAAACTCACTATTTATAATATCGCTGAAATAAAAATGAATTGGGAAACTGCAGTCAGTCGACTCGTGTCCTCCAAATCCTCTACCGACGTAAATAACATTTCCTCTGGATTAATCAGCCTCCTCTCTACGTGATCCTCTATGAATGAACGTGTCATTCTGGTTTCTGCGTGGTGGAAACGTGACGTCTCTAATGTGAATGTTCTCTAATGTTAATGAGGAACTCATATTTGAACATCTTTCACTTTAAAAAGGGGCGGAGACCGCAGAGAACTCTAAGTTTCCTGAAGAAAACCTGATCCGGACCAGGTTTCGTTCACAGACTCAGTTACCATAGTGATTGATTCTGAGTTCATCTTAACCCGCTTCTTGGAACGGGCTTGGTTTGACCCACTTTCCCGGGTTTGAGTTATCTCTCTTTCTGGAACCGAAAACTCAGAGTTTTGGTGAATTTGGAGTTCACGAACTCAGAGTTCCAACAAAACCTGCTTCTTGGAACGGGCCCCAGCAATCAAACATATCTGAACCCATGAATGTTTTCTGCTCAAAGCTCAGTCTCTGTGATTTACACACATATTTCTGCTGGATTTACAGTCATGTTTGTGTAAAGAAGATTCTGGATCTCTCCTTGAACATGTTTTCAAAGATCTTTCTCTGATCTTTCTGTTCCTAATCTAGAACTTTTCTGTTTCAGAAACCAAAACAGAGTTATCTCAACGTCTACACTTTGAGTTCAGAACTCGTGGATCAGGTTTGTGTTTCCTCTGTAGTTTTGTGTGGAATCATTCAGGTTCATTAGATGTTTTTGAAATATTCTTCTCATTTTCCATGAATGTGTTGACTTGAATTCAGATTTAACAAACGAGACCTTCACTGAAAGCAGAACGATGTGATTGTGTTCATCTGAACTCTTTACAACAGAGAACCAGTAAAACAACAAGACTGAGGACATTTGCTGCTCTGAATTCATTCCACACAAGAAAAACATTAAAGATCAGATCATTAACACAGATTTACTCAATAAAGGTACAAATTCAGGAGTTTTCCTTACTTCTGTAGCGATACACCAGGACCCCAATGGAAATTAAAATAATACACGGGATCAGAACAGCCAATGAAATGATAAGTGCTCTATCTGCAATAAAAACAGATCACAGTGAACATAATGAATAAACAAATCACTTGTTCTGGGTTTTAGTGCTTGTTGTGATTCTGTAGATTCTTGCAAACATGACTCACTAGACCAAAGAGGGTTTATCAGATCGTTGCTGCTCTCAGAGCTGACAGGATTCTTCAGTCTGCAGATAAACGTCTTCTCCTTCGTCTCCTAAAGATAAAAGTTCAGAAAGTTTCACTGACGTGAAATATTAACTAAATAAACTAGAATTATGTTTTTCTTTGCTCCAATTTTTCAATCATTTTCAGGAGTTTGAGGTTATATGTCAAACATCTTCTCTGTACCTTTGTGATGGAGAGCACGCTGCCTTCTTTTACACTGCCGTCATCAAGAATCCAGAAAACCTGAACATCTCCCAGATCATGTGTTTTGTTAAACACACAGGTGAGGGTACACAGGGTTTGCTCAGAGTTACAGTTAAAAAGAATGCTGGGTTTGGGGACTGGAGCTGAAATGACAACAAAGAAAAATATTATTTTGATGAATAAAATACATTCATCAAAGCAAATGTTTTACAAAGACAAACCATAACTTACAGAGAACCTGTAGTCTGATATCAGTTAGTATTCTGTTGTTAATCTCTGGCGTGTACACACCGCTGTGCTCCAGTCTCACATCATTGATCGTCAGTTCTCCTGTTTCAGTGTTTAAACTGCAGCGATCTGGAAGAATGACAGATATTTATGTTGAAACGCTTATCAAAAAGAATTCGTTTAGGATCCCTTTTTCAGATTTTCTTTTTGAAGATTTAAAAATATTAGTTTTCTTTCCTTCAGTTTTAATTCCTCAAGTTAAAGCCAGTCTTACAATCACATTTCCCACAATGAAACAGATCCACAAGACAGTAAAAACAACAGAATCCCATAAAGGTTAGTGAGGAAGTTAGCATCATTTTTCAGGGTAAAACAACAAGATTTCTACACCACAGTACAGTGTTCCCCACGTATTAGCGTTTCTTCATTTACTGTTTCACGTATTCACAGATTATTTTTACTCTTCTGGTTCGTCACAGAAACTCTGACAACTCCAGACCAGAGTTGGGAGCAACGTATGGAGGGATTTTTGTGAACCTGTATTGTGAGCAAAATTTATAGTTTGGAGATCAAAATTTTTATGAGAAAAACTGAAAATGAAAATATGAATTATTTGCTTTCAAAAACGTTTGCATTTCCAACACAAATGTTTTTAGATGCGTTGTGCTTCATCTCGCTTTCATCCTATCTTTGATTTTGTTCAAAACTCTGAGTTATGTGCCACCAAACAGCCAATCACAGACAAGAGGGCTCATGCTGATTGGTTTAGATTCTATCCAATCAAATCTCTCTTTCCTCACATTGCTGGTGTTTGGAGGCAGACACAGACTTTAGACTGAATAATTCTGGAGTTTCAACCGTTCTGACCCGTTTCTCTACACACAAGGAGCAGTAAAGCTCAAATATACAACATGGTTCTGTATTTGTTCATGTCAGTGTAGCGACCAGCGTGTTTAAAACGTCTTCAGCTGAAAAAGTCTCAGCTCCGTCATTACGTTATGATTTGTATAAATGAACTATAAAACGTTGAGATATTAAGAGAAAATAGCATTTTTAAGACAAATATATATATATATATATATATTTACTCTGGACAAAAGCAAACATGAGTTCATAGAAATAAGTTACTGTGAAAACTAACATTAAAAGTTAGAAATGACATTTTTTCTGCGTATAAATGAAGTTTACTTTGATAAACCATCATTACTTTCCTTCCTTACTACTGCTATTAATGTCAGAATATGAACTTTACAGTTTATTCTATAGTTTCAGGAGATTCTCAACCATAAATTCACAAATTTGACTAAATAAAATGTAATCAATGCAAAAAAGAGAATGAATTATTTTTTAAATGATTTAAAATGATTTATTGTCTTCAGCCATAGAAGCAACATTGAGGGTAAAAACCTGTTTGACGTTTGAGCCTCAGTGGCAGACACCATGTTAGATCAATATTGGGATTTGATTGGATAGAATTCTTGATCAGTTTGAGATATTTTCATTTAATTTAGTTGATATAGCAAAAGAGGGCAGATGATATAAGTTTTCTTTTTTCTGCTCCTTTTTATTAACTGTTTTATGTTTATTTAGTATCATTTCAATGATATGTATTGTTACTAAATGAAATAAAATGAATAATAATTAAAATCAGAGGGCTGTTTGATGACACAAACATCACACGAAACATAAACAACGCAAAATCAAAGATAAGACGAAAGTGAGATGAGGTACGACTCATCTTAACATATTTGTGCTGCAAATGCAAAAATGTTTTTGGAAAGCAAAAAAAGATTTTTGTTAAGGCAAATTATTAAATATTTTCATTTGTAAATTATGAAGTTTTATAAACCCTTTAAATTTTGTTTGCAATTTAGGAATTTATGAAAACCTAAAAACTGTGACTTTATCTTACAATATGGTGGCTCAAAAATCACTTGATAGTAACGGCTCAAAGTATTACTGTGTTACTAAGTGTGTTAAAGTTAAGTAACAGAGTCCTTTAACTTATTAAATACTTTCATCTCCACCTTAACACGTTACTGTTACTTAGCATAAATTGTGCCGTGTTACAGATCATTGATGAGGTTAAATCAGTCAAGAATGTTCTTTTCTTCCCTCTGAGCGCTTCAGCAAGACTGTCTTCTGTGTGAAGGGTGTAGTGACTGAGTTACTAACTCAGTTACTTTCTGGGCATTGTAACTAGTAACTATAACTAATTACTTTTCAAAAGTAACATTCCCAACACTGCTCAAGATGCTAGTCAGCAGAACCCCTCCAGAGTGGGGGTGGGAGGGGAGCGTCTGTGGGCTACCCCCCTCCTCTCTCCATGCCCCATAACCCCCTCCATAACCCTGTGAATAAGGAGGGATTACTGTATCATCGTTATTGTAAAACTGCATGTTTCACCCTTAAAGCTGCGGTAGAAAGTCGGACTCCCTCCAAACCATTCTGCTGCCAGATCCCCTCCATGTTTCCATGATATGCTGATGATCGACCTTCCTTTATGATCTGGAGTGAGGACAGCGGTGGAACCCTTTAACACCTCAAGATCTTCTGCAGAGAAAAAGTTAAAGACCAATGAATACCATCAATATTCAATTATAATAATTTTAAGATCAACATCTTTTAGATTAAGATTATTTCTTTATCATATTAGATTCACATCAAAGTCGTTTATGGATTAAAAACAGGATTATAACTAAAGCTAAAAGCAGGACAGAAATGTTCTGTACACTAAATCAAACAGAGAAAGCTGTTGAAGAACCACATTTTTATCATCGAATATTAAAGAAGTCTGTCATAGTATTGATAAGTTAAATATATTAGATTGTAAAATGATCACCTGCATGTTTTAAGTTAATGCAGAGAACGTCCACTAGATGGCAGTGTTAGGGCTGTGGATCATCACTTAGGTGGCGATCCGATTCGATTCACGAATCAAGAGCAACGATTCACGAGTTGAACCACGATTCTTACTTTTTAAAATAATGTTTATTGCTGTGTGTATGTCTATTTACTGGATAGATGAAAATTGAAATTATTTGTATTTAATCATCATTTATACCTTTATTTAGAACAGGAGATCAGAATCAACTAAACTGATTAAAGAAAAAAAAAAAACCTGAAAATGTTCTACACAGTTTTTTATCTTCAAAGTTCTTCAATATTTTACGTTCTAAGCATCACACATTGCTGCAGAGCTCCTATGAAAAGTCTTTTTTTTCGCTGCAGAATCAGCTGATTCACGTTGATTACATCCACCTTTCAGCAGCGCGAGACTGTTTCTTCAGAATAAGTTGGAGTTTCGTTAATTACGTCAAATGTTGAAAAGTTATCATAACCAAAAGAATGTAAACACTGGAGCTAAAGCTCTGATGCTAAAGCTAATTCATTGTTTCAGAAGTTATGTCTGTGAGCGGAACTTCAGTCTCAGTTTTTGAACGGAAAAAAATTCTCACTAGTTTTACCTTGAAAACCGGAAGCTTCACCGTCACAAAGATGTGTTTACTTCCGGTGGAAGTACGGTGGCTCTTTCGGTTTTGTTTTAGTTCGTAAACTTAAAATCTGACATTAATCTGCATTTCAGAGCAAAAATACATCGTCCCCATTTGATATTTTTATCATCTTTTGCTACAATTTACTACATTTATAAAGATCGCGAATCAGCGATCTTGGACGTCGCGAATATCCGTACTCGAAATTTTGGGAGCAGATCCCAAATACCCGAGCACCCGGATACTCGTTACAGCCCTAGGCAGTGTGAGACACCAGATGCTTTATGTTGTAATCGACAGTTATTTTTGACTCTTTGACTTTTCCTTCTGCCATGATGTGAAGCCACTGGCGCACGTTCACTGCCGAATAAAAGTACGTCAAGTTCAACTTGTCCATCCTCATTTCTTCTTACACCTTTGACATGGTGTCAGAAGCAGGATATTAATCTCCAAAAGGAAATGCCTGCATTAACTGTTTTTTCAATGTTTTGAGCCGCAGCAAGAGAACGATGCTAACACATTAGCATCTGGGGCATGTCTAATTCCTGGATGCATTACACCTTAACACCGTGAGTACATCTGTTGCGGATTACAACCTACATTGGAATCATTTACTTGCTAAAGTAAAAAAGAGCAAATACTAAAGTCCTGACAATTAACACGTTGAACGATGGCAGAGAGATTTCAGCCCCCGTGTATAGACCAGACCAGTCCCGGCGACAAACATAAACGATTCAAGCTCTTCAAACGAAAATGCTAACTCATTTTTGACGGCCCACTTTCCGACACAGCAGAAGACAAGAAGGTGAGACTGTTTTTGTTATGTGATAAAGGCTTGGAGATTTACAATACAGCTATTTTTGCAAGTGAGGATTTCAAACTTAAACTCAACCCAGTATTAGAGAAACTTGAAGCCTACAGCAGGCCACAGAGCAACTACATACTCAGTAGATTTCAACTGAGATGCTTCAAACAAGAAGACTTACCACTGGAGGAGTTTGTAACTAAAACCAGGCTTTTGATTGATGAAGGTGGATACGCACCAGAAGTGAAAGAGGAAACACTGAGAGACACATTGGTGTTTGGCCTCAAATCTGACCAAGTAAGAAGTGATGCGATTAAACATGGCAATGCTCTGACTTTTAAGCAGGTGTATGATCTCACCAAAGTAGGATAGAGCAGCAGAGCCCAGATGGAAATCATAAGTAGAGGCAGCAAGCAACCAACAGATATCCATGCTGTGAGAAGCTACTACCAGTTCTGTCACTTCAGCTAATGCAGTTGATGCTGTATGCAGGTTTCCAGATAAACTGTTTGTCGATGTCAAGCTAAATGACAGCTACAACTTGAACATGAAGATTGACACAGGAGCAGACACTTGCATTATTACAACTGACGACCTGCAGATTCTACCATTGGAGCCGAGTATTACATCAAGTGATGCTATACTATGTGGTTATGGTGGGAGCATAATCAAGAATGTCGGCGTAACAAAGATTTAAGTGTCATATAAACAGAAGTCTAGTGTGACAAACATGCAGAATTACCCAAAGTAATGATGACAAAAACTCAGACTGTGCCTTGATCCAAAGGATCTTAATAAAAATATAAAAAGAGCACACTATCCAACACAGACGATCGATGAGCTTCTACCACTCCAGCATGGGAAAAAATACTTCAGTGTCATAGACACAAAGAAAGGCTACTGGCATGAAGAACTAGAGCACAAGTAAAGTCTTTTATTCACATTTAACACGCCGTTCGGCAGATACAGGTTCAACCGGCTGCCACAAGACATTTTTCAAAGGAAGCTTGATTCCATTTTCAATAACATTCCCAATGTCTCAGGGATAGCGGATGACCTGATCATATCTGGAACCACGGAAGAGGAGAATGACAAAGCTTTCATACAAGTAATGGAGGCAGTGAAGAGGAATAACATCGGGTTTAACTCTGAGAAACTGCAGTTCAAACAAAAAGTCAGCTTATATGTTCACACACTCACTGAAGATGGCCTGCAGCCTTTAGAGGACAAGCTGCAAGCTATCAAAGACATTCAAACTCCAACCAACACTAAAGAACTCCAGACACTCCTAGGAATGCTCACATACCTTAACAGATTCTCAACCAAACTAGCAGAGCTAGTGGTTCCACTAAGAGAACTTAATAAGAAAAATGTCCATTTCAGATGGCAACCGCATCATCAGCAAGCTCTTGATGACATCAAGAAAGAACTGAGTACCACAAAACTGATCAGCTACTACGACCCTGATCCCAATACAGTAACCATCCTGCAGTGTGATGCCAGCACAAAGGGTCTCAGAGCCTGGATCAGACAAATTGACCAACAAGGACAGGAGAAAATCGTCGTTATGGCGTCGAGATGTTTAAGCCCTACTGAGTCCAGATACTCCAACATTGAGAGGGAGTGCCTCGCAGTTATGTTTGGACTTAAAAAGTTTGAATACTACGTGCTCCGACGACAAGTCATGGCGGAAACTGATCACTCACCCCTGGAGCAGATTTTCAAAAAAAAAAACTCGCAGAAACACCCACAAGACTCCAGAGGTTCATCCTCAGGTGTCTTAAATTTGACATTGAAGTCAAATACAAACCAGGGCAGACAATCCCATTAGCAGATGCTCTGTCACAGATTTGTCAAAAGACAACAAAAGAAACAACCACACACAATCAATCTGACGTCCATTTCATTTCTACCGCTACAAAGCTGGTAGATGACAGTGCCATCAGAGGAGCTTTGGCACAAGACCCGACAATGAACATTGTTAAAGATACTATCTACAAAGGTTGGAATCAATACAGGAAGCAGTGTCCACCCGAACTGTGGGAATATTGGACTTTCAGATGTGATCTCGTCCTGGAAGATGGCCTCATCCTGAAAGGAGAGAGAATCGTCATCCCAGAAGCACTGAGAACATTTTGGACATCCTTCACACTGGTCACCAAGGTGAGACTAAATGCATGCTACTTGCCACAGAATCTGTGTTTTGGCCAGGTATTAGCAGCACCATAAGAGAAATGGTGAAAGGATGTCATGTGTGCAGCATGTTCCAGCCAGCGCAACAGAAACTACCCATAATGCAACCTGATCTTCCAACACGCCCATGGGAAATACTTGGTTCCGACATATTTGAGTTCAACGGTCACAAATACCTGATCATTGTAGACTACTATTCTCGATTCCCAGTCGTGAGACTACTTCCTGACATATCTGCAAGAACAGTGTGCACGTACTTCAAGAGTGTTCTGGGTGAGCATGGGCTACCTTCAACAATGATTGCAGACTGTAGTACTCAGTATGTGAGTGAAGAGTTCAAAAAGAGATGTGAGGAGTCAAACATCACCCTAAAGTTCAGCTCACCCTACCGCCATCAAGCTAACAGTGTAGCTGAAAGAGCTGTGGAGATGTGGGAAAAAAGCAGAGAAAGGTAACACATGCCCATACACAGCACTGTGGATGTACAGAATAACACCACTAGATGACAACATTTTATTTATTTATTTATTAGGGATCCACATTAGTTGTAACCAGACAGGTCCAACTATTCTTCCTAGAGTCCAGACATTTCACAAACCTTTTACATTTCTAAATATACATGCAAGTGTTAACATATAAATATTCAAAACAAGTTATAACAATGTTTACAAAAATGAATGTGATTCTTACCTTCCCACTTCATACACACTACACACATAACCCAATAATGGTATCGTTCAACATTATTAATACATATTTATTTCATTTTAAATAAGTACGTTTTTAGTGATGATTTAAAAATAACTTTACTTTTTGACTGTGAAATAGCTTTTGGTAATGAGTTCCAGTATGACATTCCTCTGTACAGAACAGTCTTTGATGTTATTGGTTTATGTGTTTGATAAGGTGAAATGACCATCATCTGCGTGTCTTGTACAATAGTTGTGTGTATTATGACTAAATGTAAGTTTCCTATAAATGGTAAGTGATGTTTTTGTTAGTGAATAAATGAATCTGTCATTTACTTGTAGTCAGTTTAATAGTTTATGCATATGATTGATATTAGTTCTATAATTGCACGTAAGTGCTACTCGAGCTGCTCTGTTTTATAACTTTAGAACTTTGCTCAACAGTGTTGATGTGACCGTGGACCAAATTACCAGACGGTAGTCGATATTTGAAAGTACTAGGGCTGGAACTATAGATTTTTTTGTATGTGGTGTTGAAACATAGCATTTCTACTAATTGTAGAAATTGCATTTCCCATTTCAGTTATTATGCCATCTATGTGTTTTTCTCAGGTTAATTTATCATCAATAACTATGCCTTAAAGTTTTATTTCATTTACTTGCTTAATTACTGTTCCTTTTACACTTGGGGTTAATTTTGAATTTGCACTTAAAGCATATTTAGAGCCAAATACCATGCACTTTGGGTTTTTTTTACATTTAAAACTAACTCATTAGATTCAATCCATTTTACCATTTGTTGTAATCTTCTTTCCATTGTTGTGTTAAGCAGTTTTATAGAACTTGCAGATGAATAAATGGTCAAATCATCAGCATACATAATGAGTTTCGATGCATTTAAATTTAGTGGAGCATCGTTTGTAAAAATGCTATAAGGCAACGGTCCAAGACAACTCCCCTGAGGTACACCATGTGTTACACTTTTTGTGTTAGAATAACAACCATTAAAAAAAACAGTTTTTGTTATTTTACTCAAGTAACCCTTAATCCAAGACAGAGCTGATTTTTCAAATCCATAGCCTGCAAGCTTTTTCAGTAACAAATTATGATTTATGATATCGAATGCAGCAGAGAAGTCAAGCATTACTGCTCCAATATTCCTTTTATCTTCTATATTAGTGTACCAGTCATCTGTCATTGAGGCAAGTGCTGTGGATGTTGAGTAACCCTTTCTGTGGGCATGCTGGTAGTCTGTAAATAAATCATTTGTAGTAAAAAAAAACATGAATTTGTTCATAAATTATAGTCTCCATAATCTTACTCAAAATTGGTAATAAATTGATAGGTCTACAATTAGGTCTGGAAAATGGTCATCTTTTGTCTTTCATTAAAGGTATGATTTTCACTCTTTTCCATTTCAATGGACATATACAACAAGACATACTTAGGTTAATTATGTGACATATAGCAGGTGCAATGATTTCTGCCACCGGTTTTAGAAGTCTGCAATCAAGGTCGTCCACACCTGGTGGCTTCACTTTAGGTGACCTGACTTTACTTCCAATGAGTGTTGTGCTCACTGCTTCAAATCTGAATGAACATTCATTTATTTCAATGGAATCGTCCTTCTTTGAATGATCAATTTTTGGTATTGTTTCCCTAATTAACTCTACCTCATCTATGAGATAATTATTAAAGTAATTTGCAATCTCTTTTGGTTGAGTAATGAATTTGCCATCATGTTCTATAAAAGATGGCGTGGTTTTGACTTTTTTTTTTTTGATAATTCATTCACAGTATTCCAAATCTCCTTTTTATCATTTTTAAGTGCAATAATTTTATTTTCATAATATAGTTTCTTTTTTTCTGTTTAACTTTGTTACAAAATTTCGAAGTTTATGATATTCTTTCCAATTAGATTCACTTCCTGTTTTATTGCACATTTTTTAGCCTGATCTCTTTGTTCCATAGATTCCTTTATCTCGTGATCTAACCAGTGTCCTCATCTTTCTTGTCTTAATATCTTGTACATCTTTAGCAATCACATCTAGTCTAGCATTCAATGTTTCCATGACTAATTTTACAAAACCTGTAAAATGTTCTTCTGCTGCTGTAATAAAGATATGAACATCTCTTTTTGCTGCTGCAGCAATTCATTCATCTGATCAAGAGACACATAGTCTTTTTTATCGGATTTCTTTGGTGGCATATTGAAATTTGGAAATAAAGGTGAAAAAAAAAACTTGAGATAAGCTAACTTGATTACTCTGAAATAAGGGTGTGGCAGGGTTGGATTCTCCTCACAGCTGTACTAGTAGTTGCTGGGGCCTGCGTGTCTCTCTTGCTGGTGAGCGCGTCCTTTGTTGTCCCTTTCAGTCCGGCATTGACATTACAAAGATCCTGTCGGCCAAGAAGAAACTGGAGGCCAAACGACAGCTGCACGAGAAGAAAAATGCAAAGAAAGCTAAGAAAGAGCCAGCTGGACATCAATTACTATGAAATTGATAATCCGCTTATCTGCTCTCATTGTATAAGAGCAGAACGACAAGGAAGAACCCAAGGAGATCGCTGTCATCCATGTGGACCCAGAGCCCAACCCATCACTGCCACAAGCCATTTCATTATTTGCCAACATGCCATCAACATATGAGCTACTATATGGCAGAAAACCAAGATCCTTACAGCCATTCAGCAAAGGAGCTGTTCTGTCACACCATCCACAAGCTGACGACCATCTGGAGATGAAAAGAGAAAAGCAAGTAAAACAGCGAATGTTTTATGACAAGCGTGCTGGGAATGAGAAGAGTGATCTTCAAGACAAAGAAGAAGTTTATGTGAGGAACACACTCCAAAAGATATAGGAACCAGGAACCATCTTGAACAGGCCCAATCCCACCAGAGAGCCCAGGACATACCTTGTTCACGACCAGCTCAAGTCCAGACCCAAGAGGAAACCCAAAGGGAACCAGCAGCAAGAATTATCCCCAAACAATGGATTAAAACCAACCTCTTCATCACACCACTCTTCTGAAGCAACAACATCCATCCTTTCTGACTCACTGGAGGACACCACCCCTAATTCTCCACAAGGGTCAGAAGATATGAAAGAACCACCACCAGAAGAGAGGTCCCCGGTTACGAACAATAAAGGAGGATATCAGATCAGAAGCCAGAGTACCAGATCTGGGAGGATTACCCGTATACCACTAAAGTTTGATGAGTAAAGGAAAAAAAGATACTTTGTGTCCCTTTTGAAGTTATACAAGTTTGTTATTAAAAGAGGGGGATGTCATAGTATTGATAAGTTAAATACATTCGATTGTAAAATGATCACCTGCATGTTTTAAGTTAATGCACTTCCGAGAACGTCCACTAGATGGCAGTGTGAGACACCAGATGGTTTATGTTGTAATCGACCGTTATTTTTGACTCTGACTTTTCCTTCTGCCATGATGTAAAGCCACTGGCGCACGTTCACTGCCGAATAAAAGTACGTCAAGTTCAATTTATGCATCCTCATTTCTTCTTACACCTATGACAAAGTCTGAAGTATGTAACAGCTGTAATCTTCATTGAAGTCACATTTAAATTCAAGTCTGCAAACTTCACAAATGACGGTTTCATATCAACCACAGTCATTCTTACACAGTTGTTGTTAATAAATGTGTTCAGAGAATGTTTTTGTGTCAAAGTTATTCTTTTAGTTTACATTACTTTATCATAACTATGAAAGCTGTTGATTGAACAAATTTAGAATATGTCAATGTCAAATAGATTATTTGAATTTTTCTGTTTAATAATGTCAATTTTTACAGATTTTTGTTTGAACAGACATGTGGGGAAAAAGTCATTTTAGATTAAATGTTATTCAAACTTTCGACAAAGGTAAACTTGAAAAATTAGCATTTAATCTTCAAGGCCAACGCCCATCATGGGCGGCCCATGTGCACTAATATGAACAATAAAAATGTTAGATGAGTTCTGATTTAAAATAAAAGCTTTTATTTTAGTAAATACAGATTCTGATTCTAGAACATTCTAGAAGAAAAATCAGAACTTACCCGAGTGAACGTCTGTGGTGAACACGGCTAAAAGGAAAAGAACAAGCAAGGACGTCGACGCCATTCTTTGATTTAATCGACAAATTGGAGCACGTAACATGAAAAAAAAAAAGACTAAATCACCGAAGTATCGAACGACCGATAAAAACCTATCATGAAAGACAAAGTGACGTCCGTATTAAATAGATATAGAGAATAAAAGCCGAACAGAAAGACGTCCGCAGAAACGTCGTCGTATTTGGTGAAAGTGAAACTAAACTCGGTTATGACACGACGCTGAAGTTGGCTTCTGATTCACAGTTTCCTATTCACGAGAACATTCCACTGTATTTTTCACACTGACCACCTAAGAACAGGTCCTGTTCAAAAACTGCTGCACCTAGACAGCTCAAATCAGGATTAAATTGTGCTTTAGATAGTAAAGAATAAATTAAACACAGTTTCTGATTTATGAAAGCTTTTACTGATTTGTGAAAATGTGAAATAGGATGATTTTAGCACATTTTTTGTATTCTGTCCTCCTAAGAACAGGTCCTGTTCAAAACCTGCTGCACCTACACAGCTCAAACCTGGATTAAATTGGGCTTTAGTTAGTAAAGATTACATCAAACACAGTTTCTGATTTAGGTAAGCATTTTTTGATTTGTGAAAATGTGAAATGGAAAATTGTATGTACTGGATGTGTGTAAATTTAATTTATATTTTTGAAATCATAACAGTCAGTCCATTGCAGAGGACTAGAATGCACAAAATGGGATGCAGCAGTTATTTTAAACAACAAATATTTATTTTTTTAAAACACAAACGGCTGCAGAGCAGGAATGCCAGAAAACCATTTGGCCAGAATACCTGTAAATGTTACCAAAATTAGGACACATAATCTGACTCTTCTGAGTAGGCACAGGTCCAAATGATCAATGATAGTAGAAACAATGGAAGTAAAAGTTAAAACAGAACAAAACACAACACAAAAACAGATGCTTTAAAATTAATCAGTAATCAAAACAAGGAAAAACTTATCTAAAAACCAAAACCCTAACTATAATAGCCCATAGCCATTTTTTCTATACAATTCCATATTCTTAATTTTAATCTATGAAAAAAAAGTCATACAATTTCACATTTTCACAAATCAAATAAAGCTTTCACAATTTAGAAATGGTGTTTGATGTAATCTTTACTCTCCAAAGCATAATTTAATTCCGGTTTGAGCTGTCTAGGAACCACAGTTTTTGAACAGGACCTGCTCTTAGGAGGACAGTACCGCTACATTTTCTGTATGCGGAAGCAAATCGGTTGCACCGCTCTCCGGCGGAATACTGAAGCTGTGAATCGGAATCCAACTTCAGCGTCGTGTTATGACGCAGTTAAAAAAAAAAAAAAAGTTAAAGACTCGCGCAGCAAAATAAAGTACCTTTGTGTTCGTTTGTACGTTTTCAACACAAAAATATTATTTATTATAGGTTAATATGTCATATTAATCTAATTAAAATATAAATATGACAAATTACTTATTTGTTTGAACTGGTTTAACCCTTCTATTGTCATATCTTATTTTGGTAAAAGAAACTTGTCCTTCACCATTGTGTAAATTTGTCTTCTTCAGAAAGACTGCATTTATTCAAGTCATTGCTTTGATATTATTGTTAACTGGACAGATGGTGAACAACATTTGTTTAGTTTTATAATACATAAAGAAAAATCTGTTTTGAAGGAATTTCTTTTCATCCTAATGAGTTTATTTTTGAAATTTATCATTTGGTTGTTCAGGAGATCTAGGAAAAGTCATTGAATGATGAGTTGAAAAAACATTGTTATGAGGATTATAGAGGGGTTTATTAGGGGTTTATTTATTATTAGTATATTAGGTTTCAGGAAGGTTAAGCAGATAGTAACTGAACGTTTGACCTAGAACGCTTTGAGATAATTTATTTATCAAAGACTTTTTTAGGCAAATAGATTTCAGGACTATTTGCGATTCACATTCTTCTGACAAACTTTTGGTTGAGCACATAAAAAATGTATTTAATTTGTGCTAAAAGGCAAATGTACACTTTGAAAAGAACATTTATGACATTTTAATTTGAGATGAAATGAAGTGTAGCTTTGATGTTTTGAGACGTTTCTTTAAACACCTTTTTTAAATCTTTCATTCCAACAACCACAAAACTCGTTTGTGTCCTGTTACGACCCCTGGTCGTGTGTGTTTTGTGTGTTTGCTTTGTTCTTGTTTGTGCATTTGTTTTTCCCAGCTCCTGCCGAAGTCCAGCTCCTCAACTGCTGCTGACTCCGCCCCCTTCCTGCACAGCTGATTGAGGCACCCTCCCAACCAAACCCTGAACTGGGAGGGAAGCTTTAAAGAAGACAGGAAGCTCGGCTGAATTCCTGAGTGAGGAACTAGATTCTCAGCCTGCCAGGCCTGGAAAAAGCCTCTGGTTCCCCCTCTTTAGTTTGTTCTGGTTCTGTCTGTTTGTTAACTTTGCTCTGGTGATTTCTTTAGTTGTTTTTGGAGTGATAGTTGTGTTTGACTGTTTGGTTTTGTTACTTATTGCTATAAAGTCTGAGGATTTAAGTTGCCTATTAGTATTAGTTCATCTAGTCCAGGGGTGTCCGTTACTGTGTTCTTTATGGGTTTTAGATCATTTTAGTGAATCTGTGATTGCTTTTTTTTTTTTTTTTTGTCATTGAAGATTTGATGATTTCACTTAAAATAAAGTACTGTTGAAGTGATCCCCGATCCTCCTTCTGGTGGGTCTGGAGTCGGGAACCTTACAGTGAGTGTAATCAAAATCAACCAACAGAAAGTTCACACAAAGTCAGAATATCAGTTTCATCTAAGTGAAGGGAGACGCCCAGAACAGTCA
The DNA here is from genome assembly GCF_002922805.2 of Oryzias melastigma. Classification (NCBI taxonomy): domain Eukaryota; kingdom Metazoa; phylum Chordata; class Actinopteri; order Beloniformes; family Adrianichthyidae; genus Oryzias; species Oryzias melastigma. The sequence continues at coordinate 33,923,203 of NC_050516.1, forward strand.
CATGCAACATGACTCTCTCTGGAGCTTTCTGGGTGTTCCTCAACAACAGGCTGGATTTATTGATACATCTGTGATGCATGAATCCTCATACCCAATCACCATAACGCACAGAGACATTTCTCCTAATAAGGCAGAGTGACTGTTGTTACAGAGAGGAGTGATGTTTTTTTCTGCTCAGTGACTTTTGCTTGACCTGTGTGACAAGTGCAGCCGTCCCACTTCCTGTTCAAGCTGTATCCTGTTTCTCACTGTCAGGAGCACTTCCTCATTTTATTCTCTGCATATATTAAACAGAATACTTCTTCAATACCAGGGGTCCCCAACTGGTGGACCGCGGTCCGAGTCCAGACCCAGAGACCCTTTTATCTGGACCGCCAAGCATTTTTAATAAAAAGTATGATTTTTGAACAGGCGCACGCGAGGACAGCTACGTTCAGACCGGGGTCCTTCAACCGGCGTAGGTCATTGACTGTAAAAAATAATGTAAAAGTAATTCCTATATACAGTCAATGGTGTAGGTAACATTTTTTTTCTTTTTTTCCAAAAACTTTCTTTATCAATTGCAAACAAGATACAACAAATTACAAGGTAAAGAACATATACAAACACATAGGAAAAAAGTATATATATACATATATAAATACTAAGGGTTTTCGTATAATCTATTATCAACAACAAAAGTAAGAATGTTTCTAGCTTTTTTATTTTTCATGGATTTTAAAGAATCAAAATATAAACAAATCTCTTTGTGAAATGTAATGAAGAGTGGTCTGATTTTTGAATATCTGCTTTTATGAATATGGAACTTTCTTAAAATAATCAAAACATTAAAAACCAAATCAGAAATATTGTTTGAAAGTACACCCAAAAGAATATGCTTTTTTCCCAAATTTACTGAAACAGAAAATTTTGACAAGCACCAGAAATAAAAATCTTCCCAAAAGCTATTAGTATATACAGTCAAAAAATAAATGATCTATTGTTTTTATATTCTCTTCACAAAAGCTACATGAATTGTCTTGAAAACCAAACCGTAATCTTAGAAGTTCTTTGCACAGATACACATCATTTATTATTTTAAAATGATCTTCTTTCGATTTTGGGATGATTGGATATTTGATCAAATCGGATGAGCCAATTCCTCTTTGGAGTAATATCGTGAGATTGCATTCCTCTTAGAGGAATTAGGAAAAATCTCTTCTGTAAAGGAACCCCGTATAATGAATTGGACATATGGGAGCTGGTAATTGATTGACTGTGAATCAGTAGAGATGGAAGCTGAACTGGAGCTTGTTGAATTAAAGTGGATGACATCTGAATTCTAAGAGTGGGGAATTGCTTTTGTTATCGTGTTATACTGTTTCCTATCGTTTAGACCAAAATTGTTGCCAAGCATTTCAAATGTTAAAATCTTTCCGCTGTTATCTAGTAAATCCAAGATTGACCATATGCCTTTGTCCACCCAATCTTGGAAGAACAAAGATTTATTTATATGTAGTACATAGCAGGAATTCCCTATAGGTGTACTGTGAGGACTAAAGTTATGTTTAAATATTAATTTCCAGTATAGTAAAACTTGCTGATGGAAAGTGGAATGATTGATTGGAAGTTTTTTTTAAATCAAAATCCCATTTTAAAAGGAAATTAATACCTCCTAGTTCAAAAAAACTTTGAAAGGTATATGAAACCAGAAGTTGTCTTCATTCTTTAGAAAGGATGTGAGGCAGTTAATTTTAATCATCCCATCTAAACACTCGAAATCTATAGCCTTAAGTCCACCATCACTATAATCCCTGACTATTGCTCCTCTCTTCATGTAATGTGTTTTGTTTTTCCAGATAAAGTAAAAGTTGGCCTGGTTTATTGCTTTTTTTGCAGACTTGGGGATAGACAGTGAATATGCTGGGTAGATCAATCTAGATCTTCCCAGCATATTCACTTCAAATTTAAAAGAAGTTCACATTTTTCAAAAACTTTCCATACATTATTTTCCTCCACTATTGTAGCATTTTTAGAAATACTGATACCAAGATATTTCACTGTACTTTTAACAGGAATATTATGAATGACGGATTGTTGAGAATTGTGTATTGGCAATAGTTCACATTTACAAAGGTTTAATTTTAAACCAGATGCTTTGGGAAAAAAAATCCACAGTCATGAGAATTTCTGGGATTTGATCACTGTCCTTCATGAATATAGCCGTGTCATCTGCTAGCAGAGTGATTGCTAGTAGTTCCCCCAACATATTGAGCTTAGAAAAAGTTGAGTTTTTAATAAGTATGGATAACATTTCTGCAGCGATTATGGAAAGTAGAGGTGAGATTGGACAGCCTTGTTTGATTCCTTTGCTAATTACAAATCTGGAAGAAATGCCATTTGGTAATAGAACTACACTGTTTGTGTCATAAATTGTCCGAATAAAATTTATGAAATTACATCCAAATCCAAATAAATCTAAAGTACGAAACATGAACTCATCCTCAATTTTATCAAACGCTTTAAAGAACTCTAGAAATAAAATAAAACCATTGTCTTCGACTAAATGATGATAATACAACAGGTCCAAAACTAAACGGATGTTAATGTGAATCGATCGTCTTTCAAAAATCCTGATTGAGTGTCTGAAATAATCTGATCCAGTCCTGTTTTTTATTCTAGAGGCATAAATGTTGGTAAGGATTTTATAATCACTCTTGAGAAGGGATATTGGTCTGAAATGATCAATTATTCTGGAGTCTTTACTGGGTTTAGGGATGAGGGTGATGACCCCTGTTTCATTGTGGTTGGATGGATATTCAGGTCACTCATTTCTTTAATAACTAATAAGAACAACTTTTAGATGTTCTCAAAAGTGTCTGTAAAGATTAATGGTGAGACCATCGGATTCGGGGGATTAATCCAAAGCTAAACGTCTCATGGCATTTTCTGCTTCGTCCATGGAAATTTCCATTTCGCAAATCTTTCTAAAATTTTCATCCACTTTTGGAATGAGATCTTTTATATGATTAAAGAAGGCTTCAGCATCCTGAGATGAATATGAGGAGGAATAGAACTTACTGTAAAACTGGAGCATTTCTCTTTGAATGTCTTCAGGATTTGAATTTTCCCTGTCATTAATAAATAATTTATTAACAGCATTTCTCTCTTGCCGCCCTTTTTCCAGCCTGCAGACGTAAGCCGAGCTTTTTTCTCCTTCCTCAGCTCACTTAGCTCTGGACCTGATATATGCACCTTTAGCCTTAGCGACGTACATGCTATCAGTGAGGTTTGGAGGATTGTAAGTCTTTGTTTTTCTCCTTCACTTAGTAAGATTTGCTGCAAAGACAGTTGATTTCTCTAATAATTTCCATTTCCTTTTGTCTACTATCTTTGCTTAATCTTTTACTGAATTTTATTGAAATCTGCCGTGCCTTGAATTTCTAAAACTCCCATTTATCCCTATGAGTAGTGAACTGTGTATCGTTAATTATTCTGTTGATTTGGGTTATGATAGCCTGAGAATAATGTTCATCTTCTAAAAGACTAGAATTAAACTTCCAGTAACCTTTGTTTTTAGAAAATGTCGAGGTTGAAGAACGAGTTTAACCATACAGTGATCTGTTAGTGGTGCAGCTGAAATGTTTGATGTAACATCCTGTTGATTTTCACGTCAACGAAACGTTCAACCTAGATTTAGCAGTTCCATCTGGTTTAAACCAAGTAAACGCTTGAACATCCGGATTATCACAGTGCCAGACGACAGACACGTTTAATTCTCTACACAGGTTAAGCAGAATTGGATTGTCGTGATGGCTTTGAAACGCTGAAGGAAATCTGTCCATGTATTCATTTTCCACTAAGTTAAAATCACCTCCAATTACCAGATTACTGTTGGGATATCTTTGGCGTAATTCTTTAACAGAATCTGTCGAATCTGAAAACATGACTTTGTTGTGAGCAACACAGTTGTATCCATAAACATTCCCCATAATAATAATGTTATCATCCTTAGTAAAAACACAAAGTAACCAGCGACCAGAAGCATCTTTTTTTGTAGTTAAAAGTTTGCCAGAAAAGTTTTTTAATAAAATAGCGACCCCTGCTGAGCGGTTGGTACCATGTGTAAAATAGATTTTGTCTCCCCACTGATTAGCCCAGAACTTTTCATCATTTTCATTGGAATGAGTTTCTCGAAGATACAAAACATTGAACTTTTTGGCTTTTGCAAATTGTAGCGTGTAAGGGTCAAGTTCAATGAAGAATTTGACTTTGTCTCGTAAAGGGGCACCACCTTCCGAAAGGAAGGAAAAATTACTCAATGATGAAAGTTAATCAATTTTAGCTTTAAAATTGATTAAAGAGTAATCTTCAAAATCAATCTCAACACTTGAGGAAGTAAATTCTCATCTGAAGGGACCGTATCACAAAGAAAGAACAAGATGGACAACGACTGCCTTTTTGATATTTATTAAGAGATAAGCATAAAAATATATACAAAATAAACAAAGAAAATCAATGTAGTGTGTGTGAATGTGTGTGTGTGTGTATGAATGTGTGAGAAAGTCGGTGGATGAGCAAAGTAAAAGAGTGGATGGTCGTCGAAAAAGTGTGCTGGATTTAAAGTTCACTGACGATTAGTCTCAAAGCAGATTGTTCAATCAGTTTTATAAAATAAGAAGCACAAATGGTGATGAGCTTCAAAATAGTTACATTCAAAGATGTGTGGTATCAGTGTATTTCATGGTGAAAGTGAAGTCATGTGAAAACCAAACAATCATGAAATACTTTGTGATAAAACAAGTTTGCATAAAGTTTAAATCAGAATGAGTTTAGCTTAAACAAAGTTTAAAAATCAACATTCAAACTCTTAATGAATAAACAATCAACTATGAAGAGATTTCTCATAGAAAAAGATCAACTACATGTAATTCTAATGTTTCTTAATTGTCAAATAAAGATGATTAAATCAAAGCAGGAATTGTATTCCATATCATTAACTCTTAACATGCAGTTTATCAATACATGATTAAATGTTGTCTAAACTCATATTCAGATACAAATCACATATTCATGAACAACAAAGATTATAGTGGAAGTTTTGTCTGCTTCCTGTTGAAATCTGTGAATAAAGTTCAGTCATTTTCATGTTATTCACATTCAACACCACAAATAAAAGAACAGATGTTTAAAATCTTTATTTGTGAATAAAAGAATTGTAAATTCAAAGGTTCATCTCAGCTTGTTCTGAGCTGAGTCTCTGGGTCCTCCTATGGGTGAACAGGTGTTAGTCATAAACCTTAGATTCTAAGAGGTCTGCAATCGGTCCTTCAGGGAGGGGGACAGAAAAGATTCTTTGAAGACCTTTTAGGATACATCTCTGGTTCCGTAAATCCTTCATAGGATTCTCAAATGTCTCCATTAAATCTCCACAGAGGTGTTTTATGTCCTTGGAAGGTCTGAGTCTTGGAACAGATTCCTGATTATAGTGGACTCAGTTTTTAATAGAAATGTTTATTTGAATTTGTATATTATTTTCACTGCTGGAGGCTGGTAACAGAGTTCCACAGACCTCCCTCTCCTGACCACTTCCTCCAGATCCACTGGGTGAAACTGAGGTGTTAGTCTAGTCGAGAGACAAAGTCTCTCCTGGTGTCCTGGGTCTTTCCTGCGGCCTCTGCCATGTGAGAAATGCCGGTCCACCTCTCCAGGAGGCATCTGGACCAGATCCTCGACAAGCCTCAACAGGTTTCTCTCGGGGCGGCCCCCAGTCTCTACTCCGAAGTTGTTGAATGAACTTCTGCGGGAGCGCCCAGCCACCACGAGCTCATGACCATCGGTGTGTACTGGAAAAAAGATCAACGAGTAAATTTATTACATCTATTCATTGTAGTTTTTTCCAAGTGTTGCACTCACCATCCTGAGACAAATGATCTTGTCCTGTAAACAAAAGCACAGACGGTCAGCAATTAAACGATCAATGAAAGCTACACAATATAAACGCCTTCATCTGAACTCTGTGAACGCCAGTTTGAAACTAATCAGAACCATAAGACTGAGAACATACAATGGTCTGAATTCATAACACACAAGAGAATTGTTTTAAAGGAATATATACATATATACATACATACATATTAGGGCCAGGAATCGATTAACTAAATTTACAACTTAATCGCAAAACTGGGGAAAAATTCATCACAATTATTTGCGAGTAATTTTTTTAATGTACAGTATTTACGACCACTTATTATCTGTGAAAAATCACAAAATGAAATTTACATAACACAACAATGTGCCGGACCATGGATCAGATAGTCCACTTTCTGTGAAAAAGCAATCCAAACCAAAAAAAAAAAAACAAGATTAATGTACTAAAAACAGATTGAATATTTATTTATTTTGTAAATAAATATGGTACAAGTGGGAGAAGAACCCAATGAAGTGTTTTGATGACACTGTGGATGACTCCACCGCTTACGGAAAGAGAAAGACTGCTGCTCCAAGATTCATTTGTGTTAATACATATTAACGTGTTAATCATAATTTTTTAATCGCATGTGTTAATGGGTCAATATGCACTGCCCACAAAACTTCAAGGAACACTTCTTTTTTATTGGTCCTTGCATGAATTGAATTAAACCTGTCTAATCATTTTCTGGTTGGTTAAGTAGCTGAGGGCCTCGTTAATCCATATCAGCTGTATTGGTGTTCATGGAATTAACAACAATTAGAAAACCCTCCAAACAGGACTGGTGTTACATGTGGAGGTCATTTAAAGTTTCTCCCTCTTGATCTTTTTTGGCTGGTTT
>NC_050516.1:33936950-33946976 GCF_002922805.2 Oryzias melastigma
ACATGCACAGATACTTTTATTCAGCTTTTGAAAATAAATAAACCAGATCTCTCCGTATCTGCATCCTCCATAACAAGTTCGAGAAAGGGTTTTGACAGAAGCTCCTCCCACATGCGGCTGGAGCTTAAGATTTACAGACTTATGGATAATCGTCAAGAAGCAACTTTGACGCTGGTAAAAACAACATGAATTTTATGGCAATTGCATTCAGTGTTGATAGACATGTGATTTTAATAATACGCATGAGGTACAAAGTGGCAGGAGGAGGTGATCTATGGTATACATGTGGGCCAAACCGTGACTAGTGATCCATACCGCTTTGTTAAGCTCCTAGTATGGGAGGGGCTGCTCCAGAGAGCACAGGTTTTTAAAGAAATACTCAGAAATACGTGAATGGATCAAAATACCACTTTGGGTTTGTTTATAGTGAGGAATGAAACGTATAATACACCAAAAAGCTAAGGTTTTTTTGTTATAGGCCCTTTAAATGTACAGTCACATTCTGAAGTCAAAGTTCTGTTTTTTATAATTTTTACATTTTAACTTACACATGTGACATATGCTGCTGACCTCTTGGCCAGGTCATCCTTGAAAAAGGGATCCTCCCAATGAGTTTTCTCCTGGTTAAATAAAAATAATCATTCACTGACTCTCCTCTGAACACGTCTGAACTATTTCAGTCTGGCTTTTCTGACTTTACCTCCACAGGTATATCATCAGGACCAAGAGCCTTTTCACTCTTCATCCTCTTCAATTCTCCCTCACCTCACCCTTACTAATCTTTGTTACATCCTGCTCCACAGCATTCATTTCTCCTCTTCTGTTCTACTTATTTTCTTCTTTCATCAAATCTTAAAATTATTGTTTCCATTACAGTCCTGACACCTTTACACATATTTGGTTTGGTAAAGATTTTATGTTGGATGCCCTTGCTGACACAACCCTCTATAATTATCCGAGCTTGGAACTGGCAAAATGAGACCCTGGGTTTGGCCTCTTCGTTGCTACATTGGTCATATTTTGCACCTATAAATCTTTATTGAAAATATTTTCTGTGTTTGTAGAATGAAGACCATCCAGGAGGCAATCGAGGACACCATGGAGGGAATTTTCCACTAAATGGCATGTGGCAGTGGTGAGGTAAAGGACATTCTTGTGGTCCTTGAAGTCCAGGCTGTGGTGGACAACCTACCAAGTGTCAGAGTGGCAGTTGCCATGCTGTTTGGCCTTATTTACAACCTTAATATGGATCACCGTCCTCATCTCAGATACACCTTTGAGGTAATCTGGAAAATTGTAATGGAGTTAGAGGGCAGAGTTATGTCCAAAAGGGTGGAGATCTTTGAGATGCGACTCTTCAAATAAAATTAACACAGTTCACGGTTCACCAAGGATGGCATCCAGCTGCTTGCTTTGGCTATTTCTCTTATGTTCTGTTTAACAAAAAACAACAAACCTCATAAATGTTGATTTGTACTATTTGCATAGCTGTAATCATATTTTTCAAGTTGAAATAAAAAACAGGTTGAACCTTAAACGTGTTGTGTTGTATTTGATTGCTGTAATACATGAGGTTTTAAAAATAAATAAAATCAATGTTTTTATATATTATTCTGCAATTGCTATATAATCTTATTTGTAATATACAATGACATTATTGATCAATATAAATTGTTTCAATTTTAAATACATATTTAATTTGAACAAATACTGCTACTAAAGTATTTTATTGTCAAGTGTTTTTAAAAGTCTTTTTTTGTCCATGTAAAATTCTTAAGCATAGTAAAAAATAAATATTCATTACTGTAAAACATGATTTTTTTTATGTACAAGATTCAAGTTGGCATAACATGATTGTTTTATGTGTAATATTCATGTTGTCATAACATGATATTTTAATGTACAACATTCATGTTTTTATAACATGATTATTATATATAATATTCATGTTGGCATAACATGATTTTTTTATGTACAAGATTCATGTTTATATAACATGATTATAATATGTAATATTTATGTTGTCATAACATGATTTTTCTATGTACAACATTCATGTTTTTATAACATGATTATAATATGTAATATTCATGTTGGCATAACATGATTTTTTTACGTGCAACCGATGTCCATGATATTTTCATGTAGATCCAACAGACCTTTTTTTTCAGTGTGGAAAGGATGGACACGACGTCTGGCTGCCCGGAGGAGATGCCACATTAAACACACAGCTGAATCAACTTTATACAAGGGTCGAACAAACATGGAGGAAAACCATCAATTTTATCAATATTTGACAAACTATGCAAAAGGAAGGAGAACCAGTGGACGAGTATTTCGGGTGTTTGTTCCCTCCTGTGCCGAAAGTTTCTACTAAAAAAAAAAAAATACAAATGTAAAAACATCAAGGATTTAGCATAGCTTAGCTATAATTTTGCACCAAATGAATTCATTGCTTTCTGTTTTATTTAATGAAAGACGTTTGTTTGTGTTTGACTTCGCTTGTAACAGTTTGACTTCGCTTGTAACAGTTTTGACTTTAATTTAACTACAACCTAACAATTAGAAAAGCCTCATTGTTGTTTTTGATCTGCTGAGCAGATTCCTGCATTGTATTTATCAAGTATTTTATTTTGCTTTTTTGTTTTGAAATAATTTAATTAAAAAAAAAAATTATTTTGCTTTTTTGTTTTGAAATAATTCAATTTTTAAAAAAAATCTCTCTCAGATTTTAACACCAGGTTTAAAAATCTTTGATAAATGGCTGCTTGGCAAGTTTCTGCTCCATGACTTGCTTGTAACTGCTCTTTTATTTTTTGATAGTGGAGCTAAATTGTGTGTTTTGTTTTACATGTTAATCTAGAGACTGTTTTTGACTGTTTTTTGCTCGATGCTAACACTTTAGCTTAAACTTATTTGGCTCACGCGGATGTTTCTACATTTTTTAACATTTTCAATCAAACCAGACATGTTTTTCAGACATTTTGAAGAGACACTGTCATAACTCAGATGGTCACACATCTAGGCATAAACCTTAAAAAAAAAAAAAAAAAAACACTGTTCTTATCATCCTCAAAGTGCAGGGCTCGTAGAAAGAACTAATGGTACACTGAAAAGCAGGCTAAGAAAAACTATGGCAGAAACAGGGAGATCATGGGTTGAATGTTTAGACCTAGTAAAAATGTACATGAGACTAACCCCCACAAGGGGCACTGGGGTTATACCTCTTGAGATAATTTATAGAAAGACCCTTTGTCATTCCAATTCTTCCACAGCAGAAAGGGATGAGGGATCTGTTGTAGACTAAAGAGCTGTCAAGACCAAATAATCTGCCAGATATCCCTTCTTTCCAACAGGTGGAGCTGTTGCAGCCAGGTGACCAGATCCTGATCAAAGTGATAAAGAGAATAACCTGGGCTGCACCCCGCTGGGAAGGACCATATGCTGTCCTGTTGACTACCTCTACAGCGGTCAAGATAGCTGAGAGAGCCACCTGGATTCATCAAAGCCATTGCAAGAAGCTGGTACCTCTGAAGGAGGGGTAGGAGTGGAAGCCGCCCGGTATCAAAACCCTTGGGTGCTGAAGAAACCAACTGATCTCCTACTCATGACTCCTTACAGCAGGTCACAAAACCCAGAGCAATGCAGACTCATAGAGTTGCTCTCAGCCTCCTGACACTGCTCATCTGCCCAAGAATCTGTCCCCCTGCAAAGGGGGTGCCAAAGCCTCAGTAACTGGACCCAGGCTGGATTTGAAGCTGTCCACAAACAACTCGCCGCCACTTCCCTTATGGCCTTCCAGAACCGCGTTGCCTTGGACATGCTGTTGGCTGAAAAGGGAGGTGTGTGTGCTATGTTTGGAACCAAATGTTGTGCCTTCATTCCCAACAATACTGCCGCTGATGGAGGCCTCACTCGTGCTGTGGAAGGACTGCGTAGTCTGAGTAACAAAATGAAGGAACATTCAGGTGTTGATACATCCATGTGGGACAGTTGGTTGCATGTGTCTGTGTTTGGGGTGTACAAGACCCAAATTTCTTCTATTTTAATTTCACTTGCTGTTTTTGCTACCATTCTTACGACTTGTGGTTGTTGTCTCATTCCATGCCTTCATAGCCTCATCCAACGTTTCATTGTTTAGACCATTGAAGATCCTAATAGCCCTGCTTCAATTTACCTCCTGTGGGCTCACAGTAATGATTCTGAAAATGATGACAGTGATGATGAATATGTTGCTTAGATGATTCATCTCCCTTTACAGTCCCTGCTTATCCTTAGCTACCTGTAGCTTTTAAAGTGTTCGCACCGTAATTGGTGGGACGAGGATGGAATTTTGGCCCACTGGGTTTTCGCCCCCTCTGCAGGCTCTTACAGAGATATCTGTTGAATGACATTTTAGGTTAAAACTGTTACGCAGGAGACTTAAAATTGATGTATTTACAGACCACTGTTCGAGCTCAAGTGTTTCAAGACCCACAACAGGGCAGAAATGTTGTAAATATTAACAAAATTATGTGTGTGTGCCTTGAAAACTTTTTCTGAAGCATATCCTGTCTAAGTATGAAGGATGTCTGTGTGCACCTGTCTGTGTGTCCAGCAAGCTGGCAAAATTTCTTTGTCCAAGTTCTGTGCTCAAAAACAACTCCTTATATGGATTAGTTTAAACCATAGACTGTATATAAAATAACTGGACGAAGCAAGCCCCCCTACTTCCGTGTTCCATATAGGAAGTACCACTGGGTTGCAAAAAGGCCAAAGTCCCATTGACTTACATTGAGAAACAGACAGTTATTTCTCAGTCATTTTATATCTCAGAATAATCATTCTTCCTCTGCTGCTTTCTGCTTAACTTCTTTTTTCTAATCCTATTTTTTTTTAAAAGATTTTTTCCATTATCACAAGTTATTAGAGTTATAAATTGACCAATCAGATGGCTCAATAAGCGTTTGTGGGTCTGACGTCGACCGTCTGGGGGGTTTGATTGACAGGTGACGGGTAGCCAATAGGAGCAGACTTCATCAATGGCTCCGTCAAAAGACCTTTTAACACCTACTTTACAATTCAACAATGTACCTACCAGTCATTGTTCTACTGTTGTTTTCCTCAATGGAATGTACCGATGCAGCAGTTTTAGATGAGGATTTACTCTGTAGAAATAGATTTCACTCAGAGGTTATGGGGTTTGGACTTTATTGTTTGTTTAATGATTGTTTTTCTTTATTTCACTGTTTTGATTGTAGCTTATGTAATCTAAGTTGGATATATGCGCATAAAATCACCAACCAAAGATTTATTTTCGCAGAACTTTAGAGCTTCAGCCTGAATTAGACGCAGCCGTCCGAGCGCCAGAGAAACATCAAAGGACCTGATGGTATTTTCAAACAGAAAGAAGATCCAGCTGTTCACTTGTTAGGATGGTTATTTATTTTAAATACAGCTGAAAGCACTTCTCACGTGCATCTGATCAGACTAACGTGGCCGCATGTAAAGAGACGAGTTGCTGCGCGGGCGCGAGGGGGACACGTGCATTTCTGCAGCGGCGTCACCCAAATGCTCCTTTTATCTCGACAAAAAGGAATAAATGTAAGTAAATCCAAAAGGACCGCTGACAGAATCAAACGTTAGAATGGTTCTTCCTCAAAGGCTTCAACAGTGACTTGTACAATCAGCCCAGTCTCGTATAATATACTCCAAAACCGTTTTTTGCATGCATATAATACGCGCGGTCCTAAACGTGTTAAAATGTGTTTTCCACGTTTGACACGTCCCCTGGTGGAGGCCTGAGCATCACAGACAGCCCCGCAAACGAACAATTTGCTTTTCTAATCCTAACCATAACCGTAATCCTAACCTTAACCGGGAACAACGTCATTAAGAAAAGAGCCGGAGGATTTCTGACCACGTGGTCAAAACGAAACCTAAAAAGCCATTCTCCCGAGCCGCCGTTATTGAAGGTGTTTAATCCGTGTATCTTTCGTTCACGGATTGTGTTTACATCCGCGGTCGGTCCCATGGTAAAGGCGTGGAAAGAGGCAGACGGTTGCAATAAACTCACTCCTGATTGGCGACAGTACTTCCTGTAGATTCGATGACTCAGCTATGACTCAGACCAATCCCTGAAGATTGTTTGCAAATGGCGGTATCCATTTCAGGAATTGACGGTGAAAGCGGCGGCCTACTTTCGCGAGGAGAGGAAGTAATGCATTTCCAATGGGGGACCTCAGTGCTCGCTTTGTCCATTAATTTTTACAGTCTATGGTTTAAACATCCCGTGACATCCCGTCCCATCTCCTGTAGAACTGACTTTCTTTTGGTTAGCAACTCCCTAGCAACAAGTTGATCCCACTGCTACATTATGCCCATGTATGAAATTCCTATGTGTGTTTCTATAAAAGTGCCTGTGTGTCTGATCTGTTGAGAGAGACCCGAAGCAGAGATCTGTGAGGAGACTTTTGTTTTGACTCTCTCCCTTTTTGCAAAAAGAATAAACCAAATGAATTACAACTGGGCTGGTTCATTGGACTTATAACATAGAAATCTTTCAAAGTCATTCTTGACAATAGAGTGACCTATAAGAGTGGAGGTAGAAGCATACAGATAGACTACATCTTGTGTAGACGGTGCAATCTGAAGGAGATCAGTGACTGTAAAGTAGTGGTTGGTGAGAGTGTTTCCAGACAGCACAGGATGGTGGTGTGTAGAATGACTCTGGTGGTGAAGAAGATGAAGAAAGAGAGGGCAAAGGCAGAGAAGAGGACAAACTGGTGGAAGTTGAAAAAAGAAGATTGTTGCATGACTTTTAAAATGTAGCCACGAGGGGGCCCAAGCCAGGGTCTCATTGTGCCGGTCCCAAGCCCGGATAAATACAGAGGGTTGTGTCAGGAAGGGCATCCGACGTAAAAATCTTGCCAAATCAAATATGCGAATCAGACCTACGAAATCCATACCGGATCGGTCGAGGCCCGGGTTAACAACGACCGCCATCGGTGCTGTTCACCGACAGGGTGCCGGTGGAAATTGGACTACTGTTGGTGGAAGAAGGAGAGGAGGAAGGCGGGTTCGTAGGGAGAGAGAGAAGAGGAAAGTCACTAGTGTTGGACTGAGAGTTGGGACTTTGAATGTTGGAACTATGACAGGAAAGGGTAGAGAGTTAGTGGACATGATGCAGAGGAGAAAGGTAGACATACTGTGTGTCCAGGAGACCAGGTGGAAAGGTAGCAAGGCTAGAAGTTTAGGAGCAGGGTTCAAGTTGTTCTATCATGGTGGAGATGGGAAGAGAAATGGAGTAGGAGTTATCCTAAAGGAGGAGTTTGTTAGGAGTGTTGTGGAGGTAAAAAGAGTGTCAGATAGAGTGATGAGTCTGAAGATAGAAATGGAGGGTGTCATGTTCAATGTTGTTAGTGGGTATGCCCCACAGGTAGGATGTGAGCTGGAAGAGAAGGAGAAGTTCTGGTTGGATCTTGATGAAGTGATGATGAGCATCCCTGGAAATGAGAGAGTTGTCATTGGTGCAGATTTCAATGGTCATGTTGGTGCAGGAAACCGAGGTGATGAGGAGGTGATGGGCAGGTTTGGTATCCAGGAGAGGAATGTAGAAGGACAGATGGTGGTTGATTTTGCAAAAAAGATGGAAATGGCGATAGTGAATACATTCTTTGAGAAGAGACAGGAACATAGAGTGACCTATAAGAGTGGAGGTAGAAGCACACAGATAGACTACATCTTGTGTAGACGGTGTAATCTGAAGGAGATCAGTGACTGTAAAGTAGTGGTTGGTGAGAGTGTTTCCAGACAGCACAGGATGGTGGTGTGTAGAATGACTCTGGTGGTGAAGAAGATGAAGAAAGAGAGGGCAAAGGCAGAGAAGAGGACAAACTGGTGGAAGCTGAAAAAAGAAGATTGTTGCATGACTTTTAAGAAACAGTTGAAACAGGCTCTGGGTGGTCAGGAGGTACTCCCAGATGACTGGATAACTACAGCTAATGTGATCAGGGAGACAGGTAGGAGTGTACTTGGTGTGTCATCAGGAAAGAGAGTTGATAAGGAGACTTGGTGGTGGAATGAGGAGGTGCAGGAGTGTATACGGAGTAAGAGACTAGCTAAGAAGAAGTGGGACACTGAGAGGACTGAGGAGAGTAGACAGGAGTACAGGGAGATGCAGCGTAAGGTGAAAGTAGAGGTGTCAAAGGCCAAGCAAAGAGCTTATGATGACTTGTATGCTAGGTTGGGTAGTAAGGAGGGAGAGACTGACCTGTACAGACTAGCAAGGCAGAGAGATCGAGATGGGAAGGACATGCAGCAGGTTAGGGTGATCAAGGATAGGAATGGTAATGTGGTGACAGGTGTCAGTGGTGTAATGGAAAGATGGAAAGAATACTTTGAAGAGTTGATGAATGAAGAGAATGAGAGAGAACAAAGAGTAGAAGAGGTGACTGTTGTGGAGCAGGAAGTAAGAAAGATTAGTAAAGGTGAAGTGAGAGGGGCTTTGAAGAGGATGAAGAGTGGATGAAGAGAACTGTTTCTCTCCACTATAGAGGTGAAGCAGGACTAGAATCAGGTCCTGGTGAAGCAGCGCTGCTGTTTTAGTCATATTTGAAGGATTCAGGAGGTCAGAGGGGTTTTAGGACAGCTGTCAAATGTTCAGACGTTTGATTTGATGGAACAACGTCATCATCTGCAGGTTTAAACTGGAGCTTTTGGAAGTGGAGTCTCAGATAAACAGAGAACCAGTTTAGTTCAATCAGTGGTCACAGGAGGAATCTTTGTGTAGAGTTCTGGACCAACAAGAGTTTCTAGAGGAGTTCTGCTCAGAAACTACAGATGGAACTATTCAGTCAAGCCAACATTCAATTCACAGTTTGAAAGTCACCATTTGGATTTTTTCCAATGTTTCTTTCCTTAACACAATGAATTCAAGGTATTTTAAGGTCAAGTATGTTTTCTTTTTGCCCCTGACATCAAACTGTCTCTTTTCCTACTAACAGAAATGATTCAATACAAATAAACAAACAATGATCCAGAATACTGAAATGATCCCAAATCCTGTGTAACCAAGAGGTGTGTTATTTATTCCAACAACTCTATTTATGCTGTAACAAACTTCACTTTTCTACAATCCAGAACCTACTGTGATACAGTGTCACTGGAGGCTTCACACCCGCTCAGCACAACCCTCAGCCCCCCCACCCCTGCACATGCACCTGTCCACGCTCGCACTCAGGGCAAACACGTATGTAATGTGCGTTCACGTGTAGCTTGCAATGAAAAAAAACAGAAGGCTAAAGAGAGTTAATAAAAAAAGAACGGCATGTCATAAGCTCTGAAACTCTAAATTTAGGCCGTGACCAAAGGATTTTTTCATTTTCTGCATCGATGAACATGTTGACGAGTTTGAATTGTTTTTTTACAGATTCCAGAAGAATTGTTGCATCCTTGTAAAAGAACATAAAGAATTACAACTGTCGATGATAGAAATGAACAAATAAAGTGTTTTACTCACCACCCAAACATCTTCCTGTAAAGAACAAAGACAGAAGGTCAGCAATCAAACGAATCTGAACCCATGAATGTTTTCTGCTCAAAGCTCAGTCTCTGTGATTTACACACTGACAATCAGGTCTCTGTAAAGAAGATTCTAGATTTGACATTTATCTGCCCTTTTTTCATTTTTTTTTCTTTGAGCAACCTCATATTCATCCAATCAACTGATGTAAAACAAAAGCAGAGTTAGCTCATGATTACCATCAGTAGGAGCCATAGACTGTAAAAATAATGTACTTATCGGGCCATGAGGTCCCCCATTGGAAATGCATTACCTCCGCTCCTCACGAAAGTTGGCCACCGCTTTCACCGTCACTTCCTAAAATGGCTATCGTCATTTTGCAAACATCTGCAACCCATCTCCAGTGATTGGTCTGAGTCATAGCTGAGTTATGGACTCTACAGGAAGTACTGTCACCAATCAGGAGTGAGTTTATTGCAACCGTCCGCCTCTTTCCACGCCTCGACCACGAGACCGCGGATGTA
>NC_050516.1:33947775-33959556 GCF_002922805.2 Oryzias melastigma
TAACTGTCTGTTTCTCAATGTAAGTCAATGGGACTTTGGCCTTTTTGCAACCCAGTGGTACTTCCTATATGGAACACGGAAGTAGGGCTGTCAGGCGATTAAATTTTTTAATCGTGATTAATCGCATTTGTCCAGAGTTAACTCGCGATTAATCGCATATTAATATGTGACCTTTTTTTTAGGAAAAAAATGTGTGCTTCGTGGAATTTAGCAGTTCTACAGTAATTATGAAAACAAGAATGGCAAAATTAATAGTTTTCATCAGAAATACTTTATTTTGTAACATTGTATTGAGATAAACTTACTTAACAATAAAAGGCTGTAACATAAAATGCCTAACAAAAGCACAAGTGCAAGTGAAGGGCATTTTAAATTCTAAACTTCAATCAACGTTCAGTAAACTAAAATAAAAAACATCAAAAATAACATTTCCATAACACTTTCATGTTTATTTTTTGTCAGGACCAAATCTTTTCCTCCTCTGCTGAACTGCAGTAATAAATGAAATAGAGATTTATCATTTCCAATGAACTTTTGTTTTTTAAAACCTTAAAGACTGAGAAAAGCGGGATACTCTGTGGATAGTTTGACAGTCTGTTACTGCCGCTGCGTTCTCTGGCTACAGCCCGATGCAGCGACGTGTCCAGCAGAGCTCACGCCATGAATATGCCGGCAGACAGACCGCTATGCTGGGGCTGGATCGCGCTTAAACCTCCAGAACATTTAAAATGCCCCCCGGTGCGCTTGCTGTTCGGAATGTCGGGGGTCTGCAGCTCTCGGGACGCGGCGCCGGACGCGAGCTTGTACCACCAGACGTGGTACTGGACGCGAACCGGAGCCGGGTTAGGGTGCAGGAGCTCTCCAGGTCCTAGCGCCGGGCCGGTTCTAGCTAGCAGCTCGGTGGTTGAAGACCCGCCCGTAATCTAGTGAGAGCAGCCGATGAGAGGACGATGAGGGACGCCCGCGCGGTGTGGAAAGGCACGTATGAGAAAATCCCATTGACAAAAAATAATGGACTTATCGCACTATGAGGTCCCCCCATTATATACAGTCTATGGAAAATCCGCGATTAATGCGTCAAAAAAAATGTCGGCGTCAAGCACGTGTCAGATTAATGCGTTTTTAACGCGACAAATCTGACAGCCCTAGTAGGAACTAATCAAATGTAAACTTTTGGCTGTAAACATTATTGTCAATAACAGAGATGAATAAAGGTTCACATCCATTTTAGCTTGTTTTTTAAGTGTTTTACTCACCTTTCTGAAGTTTTCCTGTGAACAACAAAGACAGAAGGTCAGCAATCAAACAAATCTGAACCCATGAATGTTTTCTGCTCAAAGATCAGTCTCTGTGATTTACACTCATACTTCTGCTGGATTTACAGTCATGTTTGTGTAAAGAAGATTCTAGATCTCACCTTCAACCTTTTTTTAAAGATCTTTCTCTGATCTTTCTGTTCCTAATCTAGAACTTTTCTGTTTCAGAAACCAAACAGAGTTATCTCAACGTCTACACTTTGAGTTCAGAACTCATGGATCAGGTTTGTGTTTCCTCTGTAGTTTTGTGTGGAATCATTCAGGTTTCATTAGATGTTTTTGAAATATTCTTCTCATTTTCCATGAATGAGTTGACTTGAATTCAGATTTAACAAACGAGACCTTCATTGAAAGCAGAACGATGTGATTGTGTTCATCTGAACTCTGTGTGTTTACAACAGAGAACCAGTAAAACAACAAGACTGAGGACATTTGCTGCTCTGAATTCATTCCACACAAGAAAAACATTAAAGATCAGATCATTAACACAGATTTACTCAATAAAGAGAAAAATTCTGGAGTTTTTCTTACTTATGTGGAGACACACCAGGACCCCAATGGAAATTAAAAGGATACACAGGACCAGAACAGCCAATGAAATGAAATGTGCTTTATCTGCAATAAAACAGATCACAGTGAACATAATGAATAAACAAATGACTTGTTCTGGGTTTTAGTGTTTGTTGTGATTCTGTAGATTCTTGCAGATGTAGCAGGATGGATTGTTGCAGGTGTGGCTTTTGGGGTAATTGCAGGCAGTGGCCTCTTAGAGGCAGTATATAAAGATCAAGGTGCTCACTGGCCATCATGGGCATCTTCTGGTCCTTGGAACAGCCCATTTCCGGTTGTGGACTTCCGGTTTGCCTTGCAGGTATGAAGCGGTGTCGGGCTGCCTAGGGGAAGATGCCAGCAGGCCTCACATTGCTTCTGTTACTTGTTGTAGCTCTGGATAACCAAACAAACACCAATTCTCCTCTCTTCTATTCTTTATTATTTATTGTATTTAGTTCTCCATGCTTTTGTTGGTGCAGTTCCATTCACATGTTGTTCTTCTTTCCCACTCTCCTCTGGGGAGCGGGAGAGATTTCAGATCCCCGGTGGATCGCCCACGCTCCCACTCTTGGCCGTGGACCACGCCCCCGACACCATCCCGCATCTCTGAGTGATTCCTGCTGGGTCATCTGTCCTCCTTCTCCTGGCCATGGACTGCACTTCTGCTTCATCTTGAGTATGGACTTAATCATCACTCGTCCCTCAGCTTTATCTGAATGAACTCTTTTAGATACGTAGTTGTAGAAGCTAATCCTTCTTTAAAGGCCTCGTGCGGTGAAAATCGTGATTTTTCTTAAACTGCAATAAAACATTAGTATTTATGTCACAAATGAACCCCCGTATAATTATTTTGTCACCCGCGGCCCCGTGCACTCTCTTCAAGCGTTCAAAGATAGCGCGGTCGCTCAGATTTTGGTCAGCCACCGATAAGTAGGCATAGGTCGTGTGACGTCAGTACAGGAACATCCAGCTAGATCCGCTAGTGTTGTGATGACTTTCTGGGCATGGAATTACTTAACATGATAGAATTTGGACTGCTGTGGATTTGGGGATTCGAACGGGATAATGGTGAATAGGAGTGTGGTATTTGGGTGCAGTAATGTGCCGAAGAAGGGGGTCTCCCTTCATGAATTTCCTGTTTCAATAAAGGAGAGGGGCGCTCCCCGGTCAGGGGGAGGCTTTGAGCCCTCCCCGGCCCTCCGGAGGAGGAACGTGGGGGGTGAACGGGCACCTGGCGGGCACGCGCCAGACGGCCAGGGTGAGGCCACTGCGCCGCGCTGAGGGGGGTTTGCAGTTCCAAGGCCCCGGGCCGGGCGAGGGAGGTCGCCCGGCCCGCAGCAGCAGCAGACCCTCGGGGCTCCGTCCGCCTCGGCCCTGGGGGAGGACGACAAAGGACGCTCCGCAGCAGCGGCGGCGCCTTTCCTTTTCCGGTAATGATCCTTCCGCAGGTTCACCTACGGAAACCTTGATACGACTTTTACTTCCTCTAGATAGTCAAGTTTGATCGTCTTCTCGGCGCCATCGCTGTATGAGCTTTCACCATCGTCATCTGAAGCCCCTGTATCCTCAGATGAGGAAACCTCCGGTTCAAACTGGTAGGGCTGTACACCCTCCGAACCCTGTGTCGTTAAAATTCCCGTGTTTGATGAAGGCTCATCACCTTCATCCAAAGAAATATCTGCTAAATCGTGGTCTACGGCGCTTCTCAAACCGTCCGCCATTGTTGTTTACACTCTGGGATCCCTGAAGTGACGTCACGCGCAGCCCCCGCCCATCACCACCTGTCGCCCAAATTTAGAGCTGTGCACGACCATAAAATGATCAATAAAATCGCCCTGGATCATTTTAAGTGAATATTTTTATCAGATTCGTTTTCCAAGTTCCATTGACTTTCTAAACTTAAAAAAAAATTGCCACTGCACGAGGCCTTTAACAGTTCTGGTATCGCCTGTCCATCCTGGGATAGGATCTCTCCTTCATGTGGGAATCCCTAAGGTTTCTTCTTTTTTCCTGACTCAGGTTTTTTTAGGAGTTTTTCCTTATTGGGAGGGAGGGTCTAAGGGCAGGGATAACCTTTTATTTAGTCTGTTTAGTTTTTAACTATTGTTCATATTTTGAAGCCCAATGAGGCAAATTCCTTTGTGATTTTGGGCTATATAAATAAAATTGAATTGAATTGTGTCTGAGCTTGAACAAAGCCCCTGCATTTCGCACGCTCCTATTCTGTTCCTCTCAAGTGACAGTCTGGTGAGTCAGCAGTGCTCGAAGCCTCGCTCGTTCCTGTAAGCTGTCTTTTTTTTTTATTAAATTTTTATTACAAAAGTTCTAAAAATCAATTGGGATCAATTTGACCTTTTTTTTTTTTTTAATAAATATGAAATATGTCCATTTTTTCTGGCACGGAGAAAAGAAAAAATATATAAAGACACCAGCATTTCTCAAAATGGGATTATTTATTTATTTATTTATTTTTTACCTTTTACCTTTAGTAGAAGCCAAATTAGCCAAAAAATCTAGCTCATTGCTGAACTCCTAGCCTAAAATTCCTCAGTAAACTAAATTAGTCAAAAAAGTTAGCCTGTTTCAAAAATAGAAGCTAAATTCTAAATTAGCCTAAAACCCCAGTAAATAACAAATCAGCCCAAAATGCTAGCATGTTGCTAAAACAAAAGCTAAACTCTAAATTAGCCTAAAAACTCAGGTAGATAACAATTAGCCAGAAATGTTAGGATATTACTAAAGTATTTAGTAACCGGAAGTAGGCGGTTCCAAGGACCATAAAATGCCCATGATGGCCAGTAAGCACCTTGATCTTTATATACTGCCTCTAGAGGCCATTGCCTGCAATTACCCTAACAGCCACACCTGCAACAATCCATCCTGCTACACACACATGATGACTCACCATCTAAGAGATGGTTTTTCAGCTTGTTGCTGCTCTCAGAGCTGACAGTATTGTTCAGTCTGCAGATAAAAGTCTTCTCCTTCGTCTTCTAAAGACAAAAGTTCAGAAAGTTTCATTGACGTGAAATATTAACTAAATAAACTAGAACTATGTTTTTCTTTGTTCCAATGTTTCAATCATTTTCAGGAGTTTGAGGTTATATGTCAAACATCTTCTCTGTACCTTTGTGATGGAGAGCTCGCTGCCTTCTTTTACATGGATGTCATCAAGAATCCAGAAAACCTGAACATCTCCCAGATCATCTGTACTGTCAAACACACAGGTGAGGGTACACTGGGTTTCCTCAGAGTTACAGTTAGAAATAATGCTGGGTTTGGGGACTGGAGCTGAAATGACAAAGAAAAATCTTATTTTGGTGAATAAAATAAATTCATCAAAGCAAATTCTTACAAAAACAAACCATAACTTACAGAGAACCTGTAGTCTGATATCAATTAGTATTCTGTTGTTAATCTCTGGGGTGTACAAACCGCTGTGCTCCAGTCTCACTTCATTGATCGTCAGTTCTCCTGTTTCAGTGTTTAAACTGCAGGAATCTGGAAGAAAGACAGATATTTATGTTGAAACGTTTATAATTCGTTTTCTTAGGATCAATTTTTCACATTTTCTTTTTAAGATTTTTAAAAAAGTTACTTTTCCTTTATTCAGCTTTCATTCCATCAAGTTAAAGCAATTCTTACAATCACGTCATACATTAAAAACAGATTCTTTCCATCAAAAAAATAAATAAAAACAAAAATTCTGTGGCAGTCGTGGTGCAGTGGTAGGGCGGTCGACTCCTGATCGGAAGCGAGCGGGTTTGACTCCCGCCTTGCCCGCCCATGTGTCGAAGTGTCCTTGGGCAAGACACTGAACCCTGAATTGCCTCTGGTGGGAGGCAGTGTTAATTTCGTTGACGAAAAATTTTCGTCTTCATCAACGACATTATTCATCCAACGAAAACAAAACGAAAATGAAACAAAAACTCCCGCCCAGACACAAAAACTTTAACTAAATTGATAGACTTTTTCGTCAACGAATAAAAACGACACGAAAATGCTCTTCAAAGACGATATCCAATCAGAGAGCCAATGCAGACCGATCCAATCAGAACACAGAGTCCTGCAGCCACCCGCTAAGACACTATTTCAATGAATTGTGTCTGTGATATAGGTGAAAAATGTCGAATCCAGGTAGAAAAAGAAGAGTAACATAAAAGGACAAATGTTACATTCAACACGACCCTCAACAAGACGTTGTGTGGAGCGACCATCACAGGAAAAAACAAGAAAACCTGAAGCGACGTTTGCAGACAAGCCAGCCCGAAATCCACGCAAAGGTAAACATACAAACACGATTATTTCCAGCGTATTGGGCTGAATCCAAATTATCCCCCTAATGTCAGTAATACGGTTTTGTTTTAGCATGACGTTTGTAAAGTTATAAACCGACGTTGTTGATTATGTCCGAGCGCTAGCAGCCCTTCTTCTTCAGATCAACAACAGTCAACGTTTTAATCTCCAACACCATCACATCTTACATGTAGCAGTCCACCCTTGGAAAACAACTGATAACCTGTGCTGAACATTTGGTCATGTGGAATGCCTTTTTCAAGATTAAAGGCTATTCTTTTACAGCAAGGAAGCCATAAGGTCTCTGAAACTCCTATCCCCATTCGGATGTAAGTCATTAAACCAGCAGGACCCTGACTATTCAAATGCAGAATGGTCTGGCTCACGTCGGCCGTCAACTTCAAAGAATTTTGGTTCCAGGAGACTGACCCCCTGGAGGGTGGAAGCCTTCCTGACAGACACTCTGAATCCTTTGTTTGAACAATGTGACCCTGCATAACTTTTCTTATGTTTTAAAACACAGGACTTTTGTTCACTGGATCTTACATGTAAAACATCTCTCCACAGCCACAAGAAATGTCCTAATATTATTACATGTGTGTAATCAAACCTTTATCCCTAACAGAAGAAGATTCCACAACTATTTTGAGGTTAAAATCTTTGAATTAATCATTGTGTAACCGTCAAAGCTTGGAGAATTGATTTTCTGTGTTTATGTGGACTTTGGGAAGCATTTTATGTGCCACATACAGGATTCACACATACATATAGGGTTTTACAAACTTTTTAATAACTTTGTTTGATAGAAACTCCTTTTGTGGTCAATTCGGCATTAAATATTAAAACACATCCAGAGACCAGAATAAGGTGACGCCCCTGAAATTTGCATAGACAGAGCTCATTGGGACATGCAAATTACCTCCAATCGTAAAACGCCTCAAATCCCCACGGATTGGGCGATTCTGGCCCTGCCTCCCAGTTTGAAAGCACGCGCGCAGAGGCCAGAGCGCTCTCTTGCCATCTCCCTCCTCTCTTGCACCCTTCCTCCATCTTCTTGGCTGCTGCTAAAACAGGCTCAACAACACGCCTCTAAGCTAACTGCTAAGCTAGAAGCCAGAACAGGAGCAGAACAGAAACATCTAAGTTCTTCTAGTCTTAAGATCACGTTTTTTTGCGCGCTTTCTTTTCAACATTTTTGTCTTCCGTTTATTTCATAGACTGATTCCAACTTTTTACCATTTTTGATGCTTTTATTTTGAAACTGATTAGAATGCTAGACCAGTCGATAAGTTTCATTGTCCGGCCAGCTTTGCGACTTATACTTTTTGGTCACAAAACGGAATAGAGAAATCGTTCGACCACCCCAGAAGCTAAGTGACTGAACAGAGCAGAACCAGCAGAACCGCAGGTTCCCTTTCCTTCTACACCTGGCTGCAGATCTCGCCTCCACGGCCCGCCTGAAACATCCAGCCTGGAACGGGATCAACCACCCTTCCTGGCAGAGCAGACCCAGATCCAGACCGCATGGTGAGAAGTCGAACTTCGCTCATACAGTCAACTGCTGGTGGTTAGAACAAAGATTAACTATTTTTGCAAGAGTAACATCTTTGCCCCGTTTTGAATTCCCCCTTTTAAGAATAGCTTATTCTCAGATCAGTAACAACACCCTTTTTATGCACAACACACACTTAATGCATCCACACATTTAGATTTTTCCACCTCAATATTGTGTGTCTTTTCTTCTCATTTACCTATTTCTAGTTATTAGTTAAAGTTATATTCTGTGTTCCACATATGTTGATTGCTTTCCTGCTTTTACGTCCATTATTTGTGCTTGTTTAACCTCATGTTATTCAATAAATATTAAAAAGGACGTTGTTGTTTGATATCATTATTTTCTTCTTTGTGGCAAAGTCACTTCACAGGGTAAAGACACTCACATTAAAATTGAGAGACTGATGAATTGATTACTTTTTTGATTAGAAGTAGCGGCTAATCATTGATGAGTAATATTTCCTTCATTACGAAGGTGGTGCCCCGAGGATAATTTTATTAAATTTCCGTTTAATAAAGTTTATATTTTTCAACCAACTTTGGGATTGAATACTTCATATTCACCCCTTTTCACGCTACATTCTTTTATGGTGCCCCGTGTGAGGCCTCTGCAAAACTTTACCATGGAAAACAGAATTTTGAGATCTTAACTTTATCTCAAAACTAGGAATCCATTTGAGAGGACCAGTTGTGTGTGTGCATAGCATCAACCTTAGTCTGAATGAAATCACTGAGACTTTTCTTTGCCTTCCTTCTTAAGACTGAACAAAATAACTTTAAGTTTGTGCCTCTGTGTAAAAAGCAGTGTTAAAACTTGGAAATCATTTAAGTTGTGCCGCTGGACGAGCAGCGTTAAAACTTGAGAATTGTTGAGGCTGAGCTGATTTCTGCAGAATCTGAACAGTTGTTTATTTGCATGCATCCGCGCTACTCGGCGAGAGCGCTTATTACTTTGAAAGGCCTTGGGAAGATTAGAAGAAATTTAGCGTGTTCCTGTATTTTGGAAATCTGTCCCGAAAGTTCAGATTGGTCCGCCTGCGCAGTCCAGGGGAACAAAAACTGACTTTCAGCATCCCGCGGTGAAGATTAATTTCGGCCGGATCTCACCCTGTAAATGTATTTGCGTGTGGATGTTTCTTTGTTAAGACTCATATGTCTTATGTAAGTGTGTAAATCCACTTTGTTCAGCTGAAGCGGTTTACTAGGAAACTCTTTGGAGTAATTGCATTGTTTGGCTCACAGACACAGATCTGCACCCCCGCCGTGCAGACAGGCCCAAATTCCTATCCTGCTGTGAGCAACCCCCCCTCCTTTTTTCACCTGAGATTGCATTATTTGTGTGTGTTTATGACCACTGCTGAAAAGTTGAAAGAGACGGTGGGTCCTTCAAGGGGTATGGCTAAGCTGTGATGCAATTGGTGTCACTCCACATTTGCATCCGAATCAGAGGCTTCACCCCCCTCTCGCCACTGGCTGGCGTCTATACATATCTGCATGTTGATTCATACATGTTTCTCAGGTTTCAAGTTAATCCATGTTGTTCTTTGATTGTTAACTTAACATAGTTAAACAAACTTTTTCTTTTAGGATTTGAATGAAAACTGGATAAAACTTGTAGGTTTAAAGGTTAAATTTGTGACAAGGAAACCACATAACTGTGAAAGTCAGTTAATTTGCCTTAAACCAGAAAGTCATTTTGAAATCTATCTTAGCCAGACATTATTTTTCTATTAGACTTTTCTGAGATAAACCATAGAAGACATTCAAGCTTTACTGTCAGCTATTTCTGTGTACATTAACTTTACTATGCCCTAATGTAAATACTCTATTTTGTGATCTTGGGTAGCTTTCTGGTTGTATCATCAGGTAGTTTGTGGTTAAAGACGCTGTCTTTGGTTATTAAATTGCATGTTGTACATCCAGAGTTACAAGTCTGAAGCTTGCTTCTGAAACTGTGATAAAGCAGTGGGAATTCAAAGCTACTTCATTTGAATATTCTGGTCCTGTACTGAAAACTGAATTCTCTGTAGGGAGTGACCTCTGTTCACAGAGGTTGACCCTTTTGAAATCAGTTTCAGGAAACGTGGACTGGATTATCATTTTGGAGTCTGCACAGCTTGAGTTCCACAAATCTGCGTCGTCACAATCAGAAAGCGTAGCTATTGATTTGTTAACTTGCAAACCAGTCATTTTGAGATTCACTTTGTTTCAAGCCCAGGAAATCTGGTGGCTTTGCTTAATATCCCCCACTAAAGTTTGAGGAACTCCAGAATTTGTCTTGACAATTGAAAGATCAAAGGAACTTGCTGCAGACCTGTATCTTATCAGTGGAACCAATCTCCTCCCCAGGAAAAGGGGGGTTGAACACTGATAGTGACGTTGGCACGGCGCAGTCCCTCTGTAAACTTCCTTTTGCGTCCTCATTCTCTGGGAGATCAAACGTGGTAACTGATAGAGATCAAATTGCTCTGTGAATTGTTTTAGAGTATTTTGTTAGAACACAGGTATAGTTAATGTGACTGGGATCACCCGATCTCACAGGAGGTGTGCTACACTAGCCTGTCATCCATTGTCCTCACAAAAGTGTCTGCTTTAAGAGCTACACTGAGAATTAATGACAGTTAGACTGAAAACAATCAGAAGAATTGTTTGTGGAACCAGGTCGCATGCTGAGATTAATACTCATAGGCGTACCAACCCCTAGAGGAGACTTGTGTACTGATATTTGGGTGTTAACTAAAAGCTGTTTTGATTGTGTGGTTTATATATCTATAGCCCTATATGTAATCACCATTTAGTAGGCTTTGTTTTTTTTAATAGT
This sequence comes from Oryzias melastigma, assembly GCF_002922805.2. NCBI lineage: Eukaryota > Metazoa > Chordata > Actinopteri > Beloniformes > Adrianichthyidae > Oryzias > Oryzias melastigma. The sequence continues at coordinate 33,958,315 of NC_050516.1, forward strand.
CTTTGTAAATAATTGTCTGTGATTGTGAAGGATTGATTTAGTCAATGGCTCATTGACTCCCCCTAGTGGTTTGAAGTGGACATTGCAATAGCCATTTACCAAAAGTGGTTAAGCTAGGTGTCCCAGCTAAGGTCAATAGCTACTGCTAGCTGCTACCGCTAAGAGCTAACGCTAAGGTTAGGCTAAAAGCTAATGCTAAGGGCTAAGCTAAAGGCTAATGCTAAGAGCTAACACTAAGAGCTAGGCTAAAAGCTAATGCTAAGGGCTAAGCTAAGAGCTAACGTTAAGAGTTAGGCTAAAGGCTAATGCCAAGGGCTATCGCTAACAGCTAACCTTTGAGCTAATCTTGATAACCACTACTTTGGCAAATTACACTTTGATCTTCCTGGAAGCTATATTATTCGCTAACAAAGGACAGTCAGGTGAAAATTAGTTTTCCTGTGAAATCATTTGATCTTGTATTGAGCCATTCATTATTTTTTGTGCTGCAAAGCCCTGTGTCAAAACCATCACCTGAGCGTGGTAGTTGGAAAGCTAAGCTAAAGGGGTCCGTTCGTGCTAATTGAGGTTATCCACAAAAGCTGTTGCAAACCTTCCAGCTTTGATTCTTCTGTAGCCACGCCAACCGACCTAAGCATGGCTGACACTGCTTCTGCTAAGGCCTTCAGCCATGAGGACTTTTTTGATGACTTGGAAACTGTTTTGACAGAAATAACCGAAACCATTGTCCCAGGATTTCAAGGCCAGGTTCAAAACCTTGGTGCTTCTGAACTTGAAACCAAGCTTTCTGACCTAGTGGATGAAATCACGATCAGTCCACCAAAAGACAAGGCGTCGAACAAAGCACTTGGTAGGCTAGCCATTTTGCTCACAGCTCGACTCAAAAGTGCTCATGTTCTGTTGAACCAAGCGTTGAATAAACTTGACACAAGCTCGCAGAAAATTTCTCAAACCCAGGAAGAAAATAAGTTTTTGCAGCACCAGCTTGAAATCGTTCATAAACGAGCAGGGGAATCCAAACTTTGTGTCAATGAGTTGACTACGCAGGTCAGCGAGCTAAAGGATGAGAATAGCCAACTGAAGGAAGAGATAGAGGACTTGAAACCCCAGGTCCAGTTTGGTCAGCAAGACCTGACAACAATGCATCTTCAGCTTACTGAGGCTAGAGAAAACCACAAGGGGTCTCAAATAGCACTTCACTGTGCTAAAGAGGATGCAAACGAGTTACAGCAGGAAAATGCT
>NC_050516.1:33965465-33966527 GCF_002922805.2 Oryzias melastigma
GTGAGAAGAGTTTTTGTTAAGACCAAAAGCAGTGTTTTGGAAAGACCAGTTGATAAATTGTGTCTTCTTCTCGAAATGGATGAGTGATATGATATGCTCAATGTTTGATTTTTGTTTTTGCTCAAAGTTCAGCAAATTCAGTATTTTGATGTACATATGTGTTTACACGAAATAACTTGTAAATTAAGTTCAGATAAAGTTAAAATGTCACTTTAATAACAGTTTGGTAATTGTTATGCCACACCAGTAACAATTAGGGGCCGGAATGTAAGTGCCATTTACTGAGATTTAATTTACATTAGAATTATATTTTTGTTTTGATTATTTTATGTATTTTGTTTTTGTGACATCTGGAATATGGATTATTATTTGAATTGATTTGACCGCCAGAGGGCGTAACTCTGTTGTTCAGTGTCCATTTTATGAGTAGAAGAAGTTTTGTTTTGTACATTGTGTCCAATGTGTCAATAAAGTTTTAGGATGGACGACGACAGAGCGACACGGTCGTTTTATCGTGTGCGGCTACCATGTCCATACGTGTAATACAGAACTTTGTCTTTGTCCTTCCTTTGAAGAGGTTAAAGAAACAGAACAAGAAGAACCGAACAACGAGAATGAAAGATTAACCTCTACATATATACTGTAATTTAGTCGACTAAAATGTGACTAAAATTAATAGAATCAACATGACTAAATTGCGACTAAAACCAAACCCTATTTTAGTCAAAAGACTATGACTAAAACTAAATTAAAATTATCTGTCAAAATTAACACTGGTGGGAGGTTGGCGCCAGTATTCAGCAGCGGAGCCACCACCAGTGTATGAATGTGTGTGTGAATGGGTGAATGGGTCGGTGACTGTGAAGGAGGGTAGAAAGCGCTATACAAATATACGCCATTTACCATTTACAACAGAATCCCATAAAGGTTAGTGAGGAAGCTAGCATCGGTTTTAAGGGAAAAGCAACAAGTTTCTACACATCAGTACAGTGTTCCCCACGTGATCGGTTGTCCTTGTTTGAACTTTCATGCATTCACAGTTTTTTTTTTTTTTTTTACTCT
>NC_050516.1:33966540-33971815 GCF_002922805.2 Oryzias melastigma
ACTCCAACAACTCAAAACTAGTGTTGGGAATAATGTATGGAGTGATTTTTGTGGCCCCGTATTGTGAGCAAAATTCATAGTTTTGAGATCAAAATTTTCTAAATTGTAAACAAAATGTAAAGTGTTAAGAATAAAACTTCATAATTTGCAAATGAAAATATTTGTTTTTTGTTTTCAAAACTTTTTGTTTCTGCTTTCAAAAAAACTTTTGCATTTCCAACACAAATGTTTTTAGATGCGTTGTGCTTCATCTCACTTTCATCCTATCTTTGATTTTGTTCATAACTCTGTTATGTGCCAAACAGCCAATCACAGACTGTCTGTTTGGAGTCAGACACAGACTTTAGACTTTGAATAATTCTGGAGTTTCAACCGTTCTGACCCGTTTCTCTACACACAAGGAGCAGTAAAGCTCAAATATACAACATGGTTCTGTATTTGTTCATGTCAGTGTAGCGACCAGCGTGTTTAAAACGTCTTCAGCTGAAAAAAGTCTCAGCTCCGTCCAGCCGGACGTTACATTACGTTATGATTTGTATAAATGAGCTATAAAACGTTGTAATATTAAGAGAAAATAGCATTTTTAGTACAAATATATATATATATATATATATTTACTCTGGACAAAAGCAAACATGAGTTCATAGAAATAAGTCACTGTGAAAACTAACATTAAAAGTTAAAAATGACATTTGTTCTGCGTATAAATTAAGTTTACTTTGGTAAACCATCATTATTTTCCTTCCTTACTACTGCTGTTAATCTAATGTCAGAATGTGAACTTTACAGTTTATTCTACAGTTTCAGGAGATTCTCAACCATAAATTCACTAATTTGAATAAATAAAAAGTAATAAATGCAAAAAAGAGAATGAATTATGTTTTAAATGATTAAAAATGATTTATTGTCTTCAGCCATAGAAGCAACATTGAGGGTAAAATCCTGTTTGACGTTTGAGCCTCAGTGGCAAAAACCAAGTTAGAGCAATATTGGGATTTGATTGGATAGAATTCTTAATCAGTTTGATACATTTTCATTTAACAGATATTAATGGCGCCGGGCTGCACGGTGGCGCAGTGGTTAGCGCTCTTGCTTCACAGCGAGAAGGCCCTGGTTCAAATCCCGGCTGGGGGATTTGGGACCTTTCTGTGTGGAGTTTGCATGTTCTCCCCGTGCTCCCACCGTCCAAAAACATGCTTCATAGGTTAATTGGTGACTCTAAATTGCCCCTAGGTGTGAATGTGAGAGTGGATGTGTGTGTGATTGAGGCCCTGTGACAGACTGGAGACCTGTCCAGGGTGAACCCCGCCTTCGCCCATCAGTAGCCGGGATAGGCTCCTGCAACCCCGAAAGGGAAGTAGCGGCCAAGAAGATGAATGAATGAATGAATGAATGAATGAATGAATGAATGAATGAATGAATGATGGCGCCATAGATGGCTCCCAGTGCTGTGCTCTCTTGTACTTGTCACTTTTTTTCCTTTTAGCGCTGCTGTCCGCTCTCCCTCTGCTCTCACTTTTAGCAGAGAAGAGCTTCTGCACATCGGTCAATAGAGTGCCGGACTTTTTTCACCTGTTTTTACCCAGTCAGGTAGTTTTTTTGAGATTCTAATCGGAGGCGCGGCAGCAATTGCGGACACTATAGTTTGAATGCTTTACAACATTTACACAATAATAAAGAAATACAGAGAAACAGAAACACTATAGTGTGAATGCTGTAAAGTATTTACACTATAGTGTGCCCGTTTACCACCGACGCAGCAAACGGCCAGGCGCGCTCGTGAAACTAAGGCAGCGGGGTTCACACACCGTCCTCCCGGCGATACACATGGGAAATGTCCGCTCCCTGGCTAACAAAGAGGACGAACTGCTGCTTCTTCTGAACAAGAACTCTGATTTTTGCTACTCCTCCGCCCTGTGCTTCACTGAAACCTGGCTCGGTGAACACATCCCGGACACCGCACTACATCTGCCAGGCTTCCAGCTGCACCGCGCGGACCGCAACACGGCGCTGTCGGGAAAATCAAAGGGAGGAGGAATGTGTTTCTTCATAAATGAAGGTTGGTGCACGGATGTCATAGTGATGAAGAGGACATGCAGCCTCCATTTTTTATAAACTGTAGACCTTTTAACTCGCTGCGGGAGTTCTCCTCGTTTGTGCTGGTCGCCGTGTACATGCCACCACAGGCGTGCGTACAACGCCGTTACAGCAACTCACTGACCAGATTACAGACGTTGAAAAAACCCACCCGGACTCTCTGCTGATTATTCTCGGGGATTTCAACAGAGCAAATCTTAAAGCTGAAATACCCAAATATAAACAGCATGTGGCCTGTCCCACCAGAGGCTCAAACATTCTGGACCAGTGCTACACAACAATAAAGGATGCATATCGCTCTGTTCTCCGTGCTGCTTTGGGACTTTCCGATCATTGCCTTGTTCATCTCATCCCCACCTATAGGCAAAAGCTGAAATCAGCTAAGCCTGTAGTGAAGACTGTGAAGAGATGGACGGATGAGTCAAAGATGAAGTTACAAGCCTGCTTTGACTGCATTGACTGGAGTGTCTTTGAAGCTGCTGCCTCAGACCTGGATGAACTCACCGACACTGTGACATCCTACATCAGTTTCTGCAAGGACATGTGTGTGCAGACCAAAACCTTCTGTAAATACAACAACAACAAACCATGGTCCACTGCTAAACTGAGGCGACTTCGTCAGGACAAGGAAGAGGCCTACAGGAGCGGGGATCGGGACCTGTACAAGCAGATCAGGAACAAGCCAACAAAGGAGATTAAGGGAGCAAAAAGGACTTATTCTGCAAAGTTGACGGACCAGTTTCCGGCCAACGACTCCACTGCGGTTTGGAAAGGTCTGCATACCCTCACCGACTACAGGAGACCATCCCCCCGCCCTGCAGAGAACTATCGCATGGCTGAAGACCTCAACGATTTCTACTCCAGGTTTGAAAGGACTACACCACCCCCTTCCCCCACCATCTCCACCCCAACGAACCCACCTGCAATTCCAACCTCCCCCACACCCGACTACTCATCAGCACTGAGGATCTGCGAACAAGATGTGCGTCAGCAGTTTCAGAAGCAGAAGATAAGGAAGGCTCCAGGACCTGATGGAGTGTCCCTGTCCTGCCTGAAGGTCTGTGCTGACCAGCTGGCTCCCATCTTCACCAGAATCTTCAGCAGCTCTCTGGAGACGTGTGTGGTCCCTGCTTGTCTCAAACACTCCACCATCATCCCTTTCCCAAAAAGTCTTCTGTCACAGGATTAAATGACTACAGACCCGTCGCCCTGACCTCCGTGGTCATGAAGTCCTTTCAGCGCCTGGTACTGGGCCACCTGAAGGACATCACTGACCCTCTGCTAGACCCCCTGCAGTTTGCCTACAGAGCAAACAGGTCAGCGGATGATGCGGTCAACATGGCTCTTCACTACATCCTGCACCATCTTGACTCTGCAGGGACCTATGCACGGATCCTGTTTGTGGACTTTAGCTCCGCCTTTAATACCATCGTCCCTGAGCTCCTCCATCTCAAACTGACCCAGCTCACTGTGCCTCCCTCCACCTGTCAGTGGATCACCAGCCTCCTGACTGACGGGAGGCAGCAGGTGAAGCTGGGTCGCATCACATCCAGCACCCGGACTCTGAACACTGGCGCCCCCCAGTGGTGTGTTCTTTCCCCACTGCTCTTCTCGGTCTACACCAATGACTGTACCTCAGGAGCCCCCTCAGTGAAGCTTCTGAAGTTTGCGGATGACACCAGAGTCATCGGACTCATCTGGGATGGTGATGAGTCCGCATACAGAGGAGAAGTGGAGCGGCTGGCTGTCTGGTGCAGCCAGAACCATCTAGAGCTGAACCCAGAAAAGACTGGAGATTACAGTGGACTTCAGGAAGAACCCTCCACTCATAATTCTTAGCAGATCGGTCCCCCCAACAGACTCCTACAGGTTCCTAGGGTCCACCATCTCACGGGACCTTAAATGGACCCAGCACATCTACTCACTCCGGAAGAAGGCCCAGCAGAGGCTGTACTTCTGACGACAACTGAAGAAGTTCAACCTGCCTCAGGAGCTGTTGATTAACTTTTACACAGCAATAATCCAGTCTATCCTGACCACATCCATCACAGTCTGGTTTGGATCTGCAACCAAAGCCGACAGAGTCAGACTGCAGAGAACCATCAGGTCTGCTGAGAGGATTATTGGCTCCGACCTTCCCTCCAAGAGAGCTGGAAGAATCACGACAAACCCTTCATATCCAGGACACAGACTTTTATTCTCCTCCCCTCAGGATGGAGGTTCAGGACTTTTTGCACAAAAACCACTGGTCACAAAGACAGCTTCTTCCCTCGAGCCGTCACTGATGAACTCTTGACCAGTCACAGAGTACAGAACACAACGTGGGAACTGCTACACCGGAACGCTGTTGTATATATCGTTATCACCCCTTTTTTTCCAGATGTATATGTATATTGTTGTTGTTAGTCCTTTATTTCGAACAATGCATACAAAGTACATGGTAAAAAAAACAAGAAAACAATGGAAATTTTTTTTATATAAATTATAAAAAAAAATATTATACCACAATTTTGTAGTTCGAAATGGAGTAGGAATAAGTTTAAAAAACTTTTTTTTAAATCCTACCCCCTAACAATATATCTTAATTTTAATCTTTAATATCAACTGTTTCAGAAACGAAAATTAAGTACCCTTTTTCCTTTTTTCATCAGACATCTGTCTATATAATCAAACACACACAAATATCTACACACAAACACATACATGTATACATAAAAAACTAAATAACTTTACCATTCACATGCTCTCCCTTCCCACAATCTCTCCCCTGAGACCTCAACACCCAGCCTTCGTCAACCTCGTCAATAATAAATACACTGAAAACAGTAACTTATATAAACTATCACCTTCACAATCAACAGCCTGTATCACTAAATTAGATTTGTCATCCTTCTTCCTTACTATATTTACTGAAGACTAATATTCTATGTTCATGTTTAAAGTGGTTTATGCTGTTGCTCATTCGTAGCTCATCATTCAGATTGTTCCATAGCTTCACTCCATTTATTGTTATACAAAAGATCTTTTTTGTTGTGCGTGCTTTTAGTACTCTGAAATTATTTTCTTTTCTTAAACTATAACCACCCAATATGTCAGAAAACATTGATTGTAGATGTACTGGGAGTAAATTATGTCTTGCTTTGTACATCAGCTGAAGTATTCTATGTTCTATTAAATC
>NC_050516.1:33972814-33978702 GCF_002922805.2 Oryzias melastigma
ACACCCGTCTGAAGAGAGCAGTTCACTATATTTAAAAGCTCTGGCTCAAAGAATCCATAAAATGTTTTAAAAAGTGAAGTGGGAATGGGATCTAAAAGGCAGGTTTGGTGTTTACTTGGGATAAAACTCGACCAAGCATTTCTGCATCAACCAGTACAAAACTCCCCAGTGTTTCCTCAGGTAAAACCAATGCTGGTGATCTGTTAGAACCAGAGTACTGCACAGATGAAATGTTAGATCTTATAGCATTGACTTTACCCATGAAGTGGTCTGCGAAGTCCTCACATGCAGCATTAGATGACGGCATGGAGGACTTATTAAAATCTTTGTTTATTAAAATATCTATTGTTTTAAAAAGAAATTTTGGATTATTTTTATTTTCTGATATGAGGTTTGAAAAGTAAAGAGTTCTGGCCTTTTTAAATGAGTTATTGTAAATTTTGAGTTGTTCTTTAAAAACTTCTTTATAAATTGTTAATCCTGTCTTTCTAAATCTCCTCTCTGCTTTTCAGCAAAACTGTTTCTGACGCTTAATGTCGTCAGTCTTCCATGGCATTTTATTAGTGGCTCTTGTTTTAGCTGTTTTAATTGGGGCCACTGCATCTAAGGAAGACTGAAGTCTGTTATTAAAATCATCAACAATAAAATCACAGGATGCAGATGAAGTTTGAGCAGGAGTTTGGTTAAAAGTATGAATAAAATTTGCTTTCACTTCAGGATTTATATAACGTTTCCTCACAGTTCTCACTGATTAGAATGTCATGATTTATTGTATCAAATGCTTTTTTTAAATCTATGAAAACTCCTATTGCATATTTGTTCTGTTCTGTGATATTAGTTATTTCCTCTGTTAATTCCATTAAAGCCAGTGATGTTGATCTGTTTGCTCTAAAACCATACTGGCTGTCTGTAAGTAAATTATATTTATCGATAAATTTGCAAAGTCTATTTTTAAAATTTTTTTCCAGGATCTTAGAAAACTGAGGGAGGAGGGAGACAGGCCTGTAATTTGTGAACTGATGTTTATCTCCAGATTTGTAGAGTGGGATTATTTTAGCAGTTTTCATTTTCAGAGGAAATTGACCATTCTGGAATGATAGATTGCATATATGAGTCATGGGTTTTGAACTTCCTTCTTGACTAACATCATGTCAATATCATAGGAGTCTGTAGATGTTTTGTTCTTACACTGCTTAGTGACTTCAATTACTTCTTCTTCTTCCACCTCTTCAAGAAAAATAGTGTTAATATTACTGTCTGTTAAATGAGGACCTTTGCTTAATGTTGGAATTTCCTTAGCCAGACTTGGTCCAATATTAGTGAAGAAGGTATTATAAATTAGCAACATTTTTTGGATTTGTGTGTGTGGTTTCCCCATCTAGTACATGCTTGGTATAACTTGCATATTTTGTAAAATATTTAATATGGTCCACAATTGTTAAGTACTGTTTTTATTGTCCTCTAGTCAGTTGTTATAATATTCCTTTTTACACTTCCTCATTATCAATGTTAATTTGTTTTTATATGTCTTATATCTCCTCTCAGCTTCATCACTTCTGTGCTTTATAAATTCTTTGTATAAATTATTTTTTTTCTTACAGGCATTTTTTAATCCTTTTGTAATCCATAAACTGTTTGCATGTTTAACTTTACTTCGGTATACCTGTATTGGGCAGTTTTTATCATATAATAGTTTAAATATTTTTAAAAATTCATCATATGCTTTATCTACATCTTTTTCGTTGTAAATTAAGTCCCAGTTATACTCCAACAAATCCTTTTGTAATGCATTCAAAGACTTTCATCCAAGATGGCGGCGCACACGTCTCAGCCTTTGTTTACTCTCCGTAGCTACTGTCGTTGATTCTTTTATTAGTTTTAAACAACGTAAATCTTTATTCAAAAGTGTACTCAGATGTGCGTTCTATCGATCTAGCTGATATTCATTTTATTATCGTCTACATTTTTACTCGTTTCCTTTAATCGAGTATCTTTGAAACGCTGACTCTCAACGAAGTTCGTGCCCAGAGTTGCAGTGCGGATCACAGCCTATACCCAATTCCACCTCGTTCCTACCTCCTGATCTTGTAGGTTGCCTCTTCCATCATGGGTCCCCTACTCCTGCTGTGACTCTCCTTGCTGGACGAAGCCCGGAGGAATATATCTGCAACTGGATTAATCCCGCCCTCAGAAAGGAGTCGTCATGGATGCTACATTTAGCCTGCGTCTTGAGCGCGGAAATCTGTTGTGACTTTGTGCTACGTTGCCTCATCTGGACCAGTTGGAGTTGCTGCTGCGAAATTCATCTTCTGAGTGGCATGCTGAAGTCAAATAACATCGATGATGATCGGCTAACCACATACCGATGACCCGCGCCATACAAGCTAGCAGCTGATCAGCAGTTAGCTGCGGTCTGCCGGTTCGAGCGGCCACGAAGCAGGCCCCGGGCCGTGCCACGGCAACCTCGCTGCGCGGCTACTTGCAGACAGCCCCATTCAACTGCAACTCGCTACCTCAGCAGTCAGGTCCCCTGTCGTTTCTCAAACTCTCACTGCACATCTGGATCGGTGCTTCGGAAACCATCTTCAAGGACGGCAACAATGACATTATTACGCGCACTGATGACGGCTTTCCTGCTCGGCATCACAGAATTATCAATCACAAACAGCTGCGATGAACACCCGAAGTCCCCCCACCCCCCTCGGGATCTTCCTAGTGCAGGGACCTGCAGCTGGTAAACAAACTCAACTTCAAATGTGTTGCTTACCTCTCACGAAGCTAACATCAATCAAAGTAAGCTGCTACGTTTAATGTGTATTTCTGTAATAGAGCATACCTTTATACGCAGATGCCCTGCTGACAAAGAGGTTGTACAGGCTGATGTTCAGGAGTTTGTAACAAAATCATCTATGCGGAGGAAATGTTTTATCCTTCTTTTACTACTTCTCTCAGGCAACATTCAACCAAATCCAGGCCCACCTTTAGATCACATTGGTACTCCAAATGATTTCAAAAGCAGGTCAGGTCTAGGGATTTTACATATAAATGTCCGCAGCCTCCTACCCAAGCTAGATCTCATCAAAATCTGGGTGAAATCCACAGACACTGATATTTTAGTGCTGTCTGAAACTTGGCTAAATAAATCTGTCCCTGATAAAGAAATCTCTCTAACGGGCTATAACATTTTCCGCTGTGATCGTCCTAAAAAAGGTGGAGGTGTAGCTATCTACATAAAAAATAAGTTTCAGGTTTCTTTAATCTCCTCTCTTTCAGTCATAAAACAATTTGAATTTATTGCTCTCAAACTCCAAATGTCGAAGGATCAGTCACTCACAATAATGGGCTGTTACAGACCCCCCTCTGCAAACAGTGAAGCCCTCTCTTCTCTGTTTAATCACGTAGCAAGTTTAAATGCAGGTGAATTTGTTTTAACAGGAGACCTAAATCTTGACTGGTTAAGTCCAAAATCAGATAACTTGAAATCTGTCTGTGACTCTCTAAACCTCACTCAATTAATTGATAGTCCCACCCATCCTAACATCAAAAACCCATCCAAATCATCCCTAATTGATCTTATTTTGACAGATGCCCCACACAAGTTTACTGCAATAGGTATTTTTGCAAACGACCTAAGCGATCATTGTGCTGTTGCCACCGTCAGAAACATCAAGCTTCCAAAAACTAAACCTCGTATCCTGATAAGAAGAGACCTAAAAAAGCTAAATGAGCAGGCATTTATTTATGACCTTTCTATACTAAAATGGGATAGAATCTCACTAATTGACGATGTTGACTTAGCATGGCAATATTTTCATGATGAGTTTTTAAATCTCATAAATAAACATGCACCCATTCGCAGATTTAGGGTAAAAGGGCGCAACAATCCCTGGTTCTCCCCTGAAATTGATAACTTGATTAAAGATAGAGATACAGCCTGGTGTAGGGCAAGGAAAAGTCACTCGGAAGCTGACTGGCTTCATTTTCGTCAATTAAGAAATAAATGTACTCTTTTAATAAAAAAAGCTAAATCTGAATATTACCTCAGTGAAACATCTAAAAACTTAAACGATCCCAAAAAATTCTGGAAAACAGTTAAATCCACCTATGAGCCTTCACAAACTAACGATTTTCCAAATTTCTTAACAAAAGATGGAAAACAATTAACCGATAAAACAGCCATACTGGACTATTTCAATGATCACTTCATCTCAGCTGGATCTGTTTTTGATTCATCCATTCCAAATTCAGGAACCTCTGCTTTAAATGCTGATGCCTTTGAAACAACCAAATGCCCAAACACACAATTCAATTTTACCGATGTGTCAGAACAAGAAGTCCTCAGAGAGTTAAAAAATCTTGACACTAGGAAGACAGCTGGACCAGATAAATTGGATACTTTATTTCTGAAGCTGGCAGCTGACTACATTGCCGAACCTTTATCAGTCATCTTTAACCTAAGTTTCAGTTGTAGAAAAATACCGAAAGTCTGGAAATCTGCTTATGTACTTCCCCTTCTCAAAGGAGGAGATCCCGCAGAGGTTAACAACTACAGGCCAATTTCCAAGTTATGCATCCTGGCAAAAATCTTTGAAAAGCTGGTCAGTGAACAACTAAAGGACTACCTAGAATCCAACAGCATTTTATCTGAATTTCAGTCAGGTTTTAGAAAACACCATAGCACTATCACAGCGACCTTGAAAGTACTAGACGATGTTATACAGGCCCTTGACTGTAAAAAATACTGTGTAGCACTGTTTATCGACCTCTCCAAAGCATTTGACACTGTGGATCATAGTCTCTTGATAAAAATAATGAGTAATATTGGTATCTCTGAGCAAGCTGTTGCTTGGTTTACTGACTATCTGTCAAACAGGTCACAATCAGTTCAAATATCTGATTCTACTTCTTTTGCCCGTGAGACTCAGAAAGGTGTACCGCAGGGTTCAATCCTAGGTCCCATTCTGTTCTCTATTTACATAAACAACTTGTGTCATAATTTACCAAATACATCATATCACCTTTATGCCGACGACACTATCATTTATTGCTGCTCACAAACAGTAGCACAAGCTTTTGAGTTCCTACAAACTGCATTTGACACTTTTCAGGCTCGCCTTAGATCACTAAAAATGGTTTTAAACGCGGAAAAAACTAAAGTGATGGTCTTTTCACACAAACGCGAGCCGCAGGAGATCACTCAAGTACTTAAAACTGAAACGAACAAATCAATAGAAAAAGTAAACAGCTACAAGTACCTTGGTTTCATACTTGATTCTGAGCTTTCCTTTAAAAGACATGTTGCCTCCTCACTACACAAACTAAAAATGAAGCTTGGGTTTTATTATAGAAATAAATCCTGTTTCTCTCTCAAAGCACGAAAGTTTCTGGTAGCAGCCACATTTCTGCCTCTGATCGATTATGGAGATGTTCTCTACATGAACGCTTCATCTGCATGTCTTCAACCACTCAATACTGTGTATCACTGTGCATTGAGGTTTGTAACTGGCTGTAGTCGTCTCACCCATCACTGTGAACTGTATGCCAGAGCAGAGTGGACCTCTCTGAGCATGCGAAGATATACGCATTGGATCACCCTAGTCTATAAGACGCTACTTGGTTTGGTCCCCACATATCTCAGTTCCCTTCTCCAAAAAATCACCAGTGAATATGCCTTACGCTCAAGCGAAGTTTTTCTCCTGCATGCTCCCCGTGTCCGAACTGAATTCGGGAAATATGCTTTCAGTTTTTCTGCTCCCTCTGCCTGGAATTCTATCCAAACTGAACTGAAATTGTCTAATCTTTTTTCATTGGGTGTATTCAAATCCTTTTTGTGTAACAAAGAAAAAGAATCCCTACAAAACTGCTCCTGTTTCTAACGTTCACTGTAA
>NC_050516.1:33978808-33987236 GCF_002922805.2 Oryzias melastigma
AAAAAAAAAAAAAAAAAATCACTGTCACTCTGTTGTACCTAAATTTTTATATTGTAAATACCCTAAATTCATATCTGTGCTAATTTGTCATACACTGTAACCATATTGTAACCATATTTATGAGACGTGTGCTGCCGACCTCTTGGCCAGGTCACCCTTGAAAAAGAGATCCTGATCTCAACGGGTTTTTATCTGGTTAAATAAAGGTTACTACTACTACTACTACTTTTCAGTTCTAATTCTCCTTGATTTTAGCCTGTTATCACTTTCTAATTTCTTATACTTGATGTTATAGGTTGCAAAGACAGGTAAGTGATCGCTGATATCATTTATAAATATATATATTCATTGATGAGGTTAAATCAGTCAAGAATGTTCTTTTCTTCCCTCTGAGCGCTTCAGCAAGACTGTCTTCTGTGTGAAGGGTGTAGTGAGTCTAGCCACAATATGTGCAAAAGTCTGCTCAAACCAGTTCTAACCGCTTTTTAAGCTTCAGCTGCTTATTCCCTCATCCTGTATGTCTCCGCTGAAGGACAACTGATATGAACACTGACGGTCAGAACCTGTGCTCAACATCAAGGCCTTTTTCATGTGCTCAGTAACTTTCCATCTCCAAATATGGTGTTGTTCCTGTTTTCTATGCAAAGTTAATAAAAGCCTATTGTACATTGTGGGGCGGTGGGCAGTTGGACGAAGACAGGCTGTTAACCTGTTCTCTCTTCTCCACCGCCTCCCTTTTGCAAAAGATTGTTTTGAAGTTGAACTGACTGGTTCGTGTTTTTATTCACCTTGAAGAGAGTCTTACGTTTTTATTCCTAACAGTAACTATAACCAATTACTTTTCAAAAGTAACATTCCCAACACTGCTCAAGATGCTAGTCAGCAGAACCTCCTCCAGAGTGGGGGTGGGAGGGGAGCGTGTGTCGGCTACCCCCCTCCTCTCTCCATGCCCCATAACCCCCTCCATAATGTTGCACACTTGAAGGAAGACCGGACAAATGTGGGTTTTGTTTTGTTTGCCTTTAGTGAAAAGCTGGAACATGAACACAGCACGCATTACACTTCTGTCTCGTCATCTCGCCGATGTTTCACTCAATGGCAGGCCAGGTTAAATTTAGCTCTCCTGCATTTATCAACAAAATACATAAATAATTCTCCATTTTATATCCCTGTGACCATGGCTAACTATTCAGAACTCCATATCCACCACAATACCCCGTTCGTGTGTTAGCTTTAGCTGCTAAGTGCTAGCGATACAGCTAACTACATGTAAACCATCACAAACGAACAGCGCCACAAACAAAATACAGACAACGGCCAACTTCCTGTATTATCTTCCCTCTTGTGATTCATTTTACTTTATCTATGTTATCTATTTTCTGTAGCTTACCTGGAACATGAACACAGCACGCATTACACTTCTGTCTCGTCATCTCGCCGATGTTTCACTCAATGGCAGGCCAGGTTAAACTTAGCTCCCCTGCCCTGCTCAATCTAGGGAAACTCCCTCTTGTGGCGATACAGAATATTACACTCTGCATGCTGAGTGCTGTGTTTTGGGTGTTGGAGAATTACTTATTTAAAAAAAAAAATAAATATCAAAAACAAACACAACATTATAGAACAGAGGGGAGTAGCTTAATTAATTTGTCCATTTGTCCATATTTCTTCCTCTATCCTACAATAACCCTGTGAATAAGGAGGGATTACTGTATCATCGTTATCGTAAAACTACAGGTTTCACCGTTAAAGCTGCGGTAGAAAGTTGGACTCCCTCCAAACCATTCTGCTGCCAGATCCCCGTCATGTTTCCATGTTACGCTGCTGATCGACTTTCCTTTATCATCTGGAGTGAGGACAGCGGTGGAGCCCTTTAACACGTTGAGAACTTTCTCTGCAGAGAAAAAGTTAAAGACACATGAATATCATCATTATTAAATTATAATAATTTGAAGATCAACATCTTTCAGATTAAGATGATGTTTTTATCAAATTAGATTCACATCAAATTCATTTATGGATTAAAAACAGGATTATAACTAAAGCTAAAAGCAGGACTGGAATGTTCTGTACACTAAAGCAAACAGAGAAAGCTGTTGAAGAAACCACATTTTTATCGTCAAATATTAAAGAAGTCTAAAGTATGTAACAGCTGTAATCTTTATTGAAGTCACATTTAAATTCAAGTCTGCAAACTTCACAAATGACAGGTTTCATATCAACCATCATTCTTACACAGCTGTTGTTAATAAATGTGTTCAGAGAATGTTTTTGTGTTAAAGTTATTCTTTTAATTTACATTACTTTATGATAATTATGAAAGCTGTTGATTGAACTAATTTAGAAATACAGTAATGCCAACATCAAATAGATTATGTAGGAGCTTTAAATAGCAAAAGTGAGATGTTTGCATTCAACTTGTTTAGTTTTATTTACCGCCAGTAGGGTAGTGATGTGCGAGTCATGAACGAGTCGTTCAAAACTCGCGAGTCACTTTACTGACTCAAGAATCATGAGTCATCTTCCCCACTGACTCATTAACTCATTTCCTTCCACCAAGAACAACTTATAGTAGAAAAATATCCAGCTTATCACTTAAAAAAAATATCTTCGCTGTGAGAAATAAAGCTCTAACAACAGAATCTCTTGTTTGCTCTGAGCTGCACCGCTCTGCTGACACCTGCAGCTCCTCACCCCTCCCAACCGGAGAATCTGCTCCCCCTCCCAACCTGAGAATCTGTTGGCCACTCCCATGCCCCTCCCCTCGCTGAGGTGCTGCAAGCATTGACTGTATTGACCTTATTCCTAGCCCCCATGAGCCTTTGCGTGAATTATGGGTGAAACTTCCAGTAGACGCCGGAACTTGCATGTATTTACATTATAACTGTAGAGCCGACAGCGCAATTCCTTTTGTTTTGGATCTATAACTACATATAAATATGGAAAAACCAGCTGTCATGTCTTAAAAGAGGCGACGTAACAACTCCGGTGCCTGATAAAATTAAGTTATTGGAGGATGACCTTAAAAAACATAACATTTAGTAGCATTTTTAGCTACTGTTTTTTAGCTACTTTCTCAATTCTGCTGCAGCAGGCGGTGAAGCTATGAACAATCTTAAAAGTTCACCTCATAATTCTTTATTTATGCCTATTTCCTCCAGAGTTAGCACACAGTGCTGATCAATTGTAACGTGCTTGTGTTTACATGCCGCGATGAGGGATGTATCGCGGTGGAGCTTTTGCCCGTTTCATGTTTTGACAAAGTCAGCTGCGGTTTAAACAGGTAATTTTTGAATATCTGATACCAGGAGATGCAGCGATTACACACGAAATATCTTTTCTGCTCTTGTGACTCTGCTGTCAGCAGCGCGGTTAAGCTAGTTTCATATTCGACATTCGTCACACATTCAGTAATGAACGGCAATATTTCTCAATCGCCTTTGCTAAAAAACACCTAACATGTTTTTCCTGAGAGATAATAAAACAATCAACATTCCACATTACTTTCAGCAGCAGCACGGGCAAAGCGCTCCGGCTCCGCTCACATTGCAGCGGCGTTTGCGGTGGTCTGCTCTTTACGTGGATCGAGTATAATGAAAACGAGTCATGTGAAACATTGATTGTTTTATCATCTCTCAATAAAATATTTTTGGTGTTTTTTTTTAGCAAAGGCGTTTGAGAAATATCGCTGTTCATCGCTGAATGTGTGACGAATGTCGAATATGAAACTAGCTTAACCGCGCTGCTGTCAGGTCTCTGCAGTACCCGGCGTCTCTTCTTCTTCTGTTCTGGAGTAACCCGACCATAATGTTGGATACGGATTTTCCTCCGTGTGTACTTTATTCACAAAATGAAAGATTTAAAACAGGGGTCTCAAACTCGCGAACCCGCGAGATGATAATTTGCGGCCCGCGTCTTCATATGAAAGATTACTGTTCGTGCGGCCCGCAAGGCTGATATGAATGACAGTTGTTGTGTGCAGAGCTGAATGAACCAATCACAGTGAGGTATATGACTCTGGAGGCGGGACATCGGCGGGCTGTCCAGTACCTCCTCACTCACTCACTCATTCCTCCAGTCAGCTGGGATTAGGAGGAGCCATGAAGCTGCTGGAAGTGCCTTCACTCTGAACGTGATTCGCGCCTCTTTCACCGCGTGACAAATTCAAAGCCTGTCGCTCGTCAAAAAGCGAGTTTCTGACGCCGCACCGAGTGTGAGAGGAGCTGAATGTCTCACTTAAAATGAATGGGAGGCGTTTTATTTATGTCAAAACTCCAGCAGAAATAAGAATTCTCCGCGCACGCATCAAACATTCCGCGCGGACAAATCCGACTCTCGCGAGCGCTCTTTCCTTTTCCACGAGCATGCGCGCGCGCGAGAGCAGAATCTTCAAAGGTGCTTCCACAACGGCCGCGTGCGGTGCGTTCAAGAACGCGGTCTGCGCGGGTTTATGAATGCACGCTCAGCAGGTGGTATCCACACTGGAGCAGCGCGGTCACGCACGCAGTAGCAGAGAGGAGATTCTTCTTCTATTGTGTTTTTACTGTTCATTAGGGCTCCTCTGTCATCTACAACAGGGAGAATCTTGAAGCAAAAAGTAAAGACGGAGGAAATCCCCAAAATGTTGCTCCATGTTTCTAGTTGTCACAACTCTGTCCAAAATATTGTACTTTTACTATCATTAAAGAAAAATAAATAAAAAAAACTTCTAACTAATCTGTTTTATTAATTTTTCCTCTTTCTTTTTTTTCTTAGAATCCTTCCAAATCTTTCAGACAAAGTGAATTGAATTCTGTCTTTTCTCAGAGATTTTGTTCTTTTTCATTGGTTCACTGTAAGCAGCGGCTCTTTCTGCTACCAAATGGATTTTTAGGTTGTTTTTGCTACATTTAATTAATCATCAACTACTACATAGAATTATGCACAATATCCATAACTAATGTAAACATGTTTTTATTCATATACCCCCCAGGGGGGCGCGCCCCACCATTTGAGAAACACTGCTCTAGTCAGTCAGTCAATATTTGGTTTCTTCAGTTGTCTGTATCTGCTGTATGGTCATGGTTATCATTTTATTTATTCATGATTGATTTTTTAAAATTCGTTTTTAATATAAAAAAAATATTTATTTTTAATAAAGATGTTTGAGAACATTGAAATATTTTATCAGTGATTTTCTTGTGAAAATCCTGATGCGGCCCAGCCTCACCTAGACTCCGCCTCCAGCGGCCCCTGGCTGAATTGAGTTTGAGACCCCTGATTTAAAATTTTGAGCAACATCCTTCTGACTTCATCCTGGCCCGGTAGACGGTAAAATCTGTACCGAGGAGGGCAGCTGCACTCCCTCTTCGTCAGCGGTCAATGTTACACACAACGCTCCACAAATTTAATTTAGTTTGATTGTTAGTGTTAATGAAAGCCAATTATTATTTTTTTTTATTTTTATTGAATGTATACTGTTGTTTGACTATTGCTCAGTTTGTTTCTTTATATGGCACTACAGCGCCTCCCTGTGGATGCTTTTGTAACGTGCGTAACAACTTCAGTTTTTTCCGTTGAAGCACTTATCTGTTTTTTCTTTGTTGGCACACACAAGGACGCTATGCTTGGATGAAGTCTACTGTTAATTTTTTGTAGATAGCACCCCTTTGTAAGCGGAATGAGTTTTCACAGTGCACAAGTACTTTGGATGGTTGCATCAAAGAGACCAATAAAGCAGTGTTTTTCAACTAGTGCGGCACACTAGTTGAGCTCTGTGTTCATCCAAACGGCCCTGATTTAAAACTGGTAGATAGTTTGGAATTTGCAAGATGGTAAAAAAAACATTTTTCTTTGATTCTATAAATGAGTCTTTAATTAGAATGATGTTACCGCAATCCGGCCGCAAAACTAGCCGCAAACTCAGATTTTAGAAATGTCCCTCCCCCTTCAACTGTCTCGGCCAATCATTGTTGGAGGCTTGATCAGATGTCATCAATCTGACCAATCAGTAGTGGTTAACATCCTCACTTCCTTGTTCTGATTCGGCTCATAAAGTCTCTCAGTTCCAACTAAAATAACAGGTAAAGCTCGTGTTTAGCGGTTTAGATTCCAGCGTGATCTGACGTCAGACAGTTTAAAAAGTGAACGAAAGAATGAAGCTCAGAGACAAGAGTCTGCCTGGAATCTGCATGAGTTTATGCACTAAATCCCCCATGATGCATTGGGTTAAAGAAGTCTGGTGCGGTGCGGTGGCAGAGGGGGCGTGGGACGACCGGGGATCATGCCATTTCTGTTAGTTACTAAACAGTTGATCGGAGGACACCGTCAGTGAATGTGACATCCACACACAAAGAGAAAATATTTAATTAAACATCAAGAATTGTGATGGAAAAATATTTAACAGAGATGAAAAGAAATGGAGAGAAAGAGAATGTGCGCGATGGGAGGGCTTAGAATAGAATAGCAATACTTTATTCATCCCAGGCTGGGAAATTAGGCAAATTACACGTACAGCAGCGCAAGAGCCAAACAGAGAGAGAGAGAGAGATAAGGCAAAACGTAAAGAAAAGTATAATTCTATATATGTATATATATCCTATATATATTTATCACTATTATCACTATTGTGGAGGGAAACCAGGAAAGACCGATGTTTTTACTTTGTCTGAAAGATTTGGAAGTATTTTAAAATAAACATTCATAAAAACTGATTATTTACACATGCGCGGCCAGGTTACAGTCTGATCAGATGCACGTGAGAAGTGCGTTCAGCAGTATTTAAAATAAATTAAAGCCGCAAGCGGCGTTGGATGGCCCGCAGTCGCTATCCGCCCTCGTCGCCCTCTCCCTCGCAGCCCGCCCTCTCCCTCGCCGCCCTCTCCCTCGCAGCCCTCCCTCTCCTTCGCCGCCCGCTCATACGCACCAACGCCGCGCTCGCTGCCCGCCCCTACGCACCATCGCCGCCCTTGACGCTGACCTTTGACCCGAACTCATCTGCTAAGCAGCCACTATGCACCACTAACCCTCCCTCCCCTTACTGTATAGCTGTACTGTGATGTAAGTGAGAAATTGCTTAAAAAGCCACTTTTTTCAAAATGGCGGCTTTTCTGTTAGTGTTATCTCCATAGCAACCATTTTATGTTTTGTTTGCCCGAGGTCACCGAACACATTGACGTTAGTTTCGCAAGAATCGGCCAAAGTACATTTTTGGATCTCCTTAGCAACGTATGTTATTTGCCAACCACGCTCACATTCCTTATATGGTCATATTCTATGATATTATACCTGTTAAAGCTTAAGCCTGGGATCAACATATTGAAATCTCATTGCAATGCATTGAAATATGAGCATGTATTAACACTACGCCACATTTGCGAGCTCGCCACGCGCAGGCCATTCAAAATCTATAGCTTGTAATACCATATATTTTGGACAAATCAAGATGGCGGCCCTTCCCAAGGTCAAAGGTCAAGGAAACTTTAGGGGTCGTTGAAGACTAACGCCAGTGGCATGTTAGTCAAATTTCGTAAAAATCGGACAAACAAAAGCTCCATTTTAACTTCTATTTTAAAATTCACAAAATGTCAGATTTCGAAACAAAATGGCCGCCAAGTGGCAGGTCGTGGAGCCATCCCATAATAATGTAAAATTTAGCCATGGATATATCCAATAAGGCTACGTTGGTTTCGTTTACGAATTGCAAACTTTTTTTTTTGATTTTGCTGAGTCGGCAGTTTTTTTCGCAACAGTTTTTTGCGTACCAGGGCCGCATTTTACGCATTACGGTTTCGAAAGTTACGTCGTTTCGTTCAGCTTGAGCCTCCGCACGCGCGAATACCCTTTTTGCGCAAATCGCCCAAAATATGTGCGAGCTAGCTTTAACCGTGGCGGTTGCGACCTTGCCACGCGCACGCCATTCAAATTCTACAACTTCTAATTCCAACATTTTTCTCACAGTACATTCCCATTTATGGCCAGTGATGTGACATATCAATTGATAAAACCCCCTAGGAGGTATTTCTTTTTGTAGCTTGGAGTAAAAGAGCTTTTTTTTCAACTTTTCAAGATGGCAGCATCTTCCCAAGGTCAAAGGTCAATGAAACTTCTTGGGTCGTTGTAGACTTGCGCTGAGGACCTAATTCTGAAGTTTCGTGAAAATCGGACACACAAAAGTTCCGTTTTCCCATATTGTGGAAAAACGTGAAAATCGCCATTTTTCTGATTTCAGCGCAAGATGGCCGCCAAGCCGTAGGTCGTGTGACCATCCCATAATAATTTCAAATGTTCCAGGGCTTATCCCTGACATGTTTCATGGGCTTTCGTTTGCATATTTCGAAATATTTTTTTTTCACCTCATAAGCGATTTTCGGCCCATTCATTTTTTTTACGAGAACGCTCGCCGTGATGTCATCGTTTTGGGCGGGGTCACGTGCAACATGCCAAAAAT
>NC_050516.1:33987279-34001332 GCF_002922805.2 Oryzias melastigma
TGAAATTTTGGCTCAAAGGCGCAGAAAGATAGAATGTTAAAGCAAAAAAAAAACAATATGGTCCTTGCAGTCAGTAGACTGCTGCTGCGGGCCATAATAACCATCCTAACAAGAGAACACAACAGTAGGACAATGATTGGTACATTGTTGAATTGTAAAGTAGGTGTTAAAAGGTCTTCATGGACCGCATTGATAAAGTGCTCCCATTGGCTACCCGTCATCTGTCAATCAAACCCCCCAGACGGTCGACGTCAGACCCACAAACGCTTATTGAGCCATCTGATTGGTCAATTTATAACTCTAATAACTTGTGATAATGGAAAAAAATCTTTAAAAAAAAATTAGGATTAGAAAAAAGAAGTTAATCAGAAAGCAGCAGAGGAAGAATGATTATTCTGATGTATAAAATGACTGAGAAATAACTGTCTGTTTCTCAATGTAAGTCAATGGGACTTTGGCCTTTTTGCAACCCAGTGGTACTTCCTATATGGAACACGGAAGGAGGGGGGCTTGCTCTGTCCAGTTATTCTTATATACAGTCTATGGTCCGGGCTGAATCGAATGGGCGTGTTGGAGTCATCACTCATTTGATTCATTTGATTCATTTGATTCATTTGATTCATTTGATTCACCTCGTTTCGAGCTGAATCATGAGCGACGACTCATGATTCAGGACTCAGAGCTCACCGGACACCCCAACAGCGACTCCTCTGAGCTGAATCACGAGTCAGGACTCATGAAGGAGCAGCTATGATTCGTTCAGGACTCGGAGCTCACTGAAGAACACTCATGTCGAACTGGACTCAGGAATCATATCTCTGACCAATCACAGAGCAGTTCGCTTCGTTTCGAGGTGAATCGTTTGAAAGAACCTCTCAGCAGCTCGGCTTTATTCTGAAGCTTTTAGGAATCCATTGTGCTTTAGCGTAGCTTAGCTTAGCCTTATCTTGGCTTTAGCTTATCAGCCTGTTTGACCAGGAGGAGCTACTTTCTCTGCTCAGCTGCTGCTTTGCCCTGATGGTCTCCTGCCATATATTACATTCATTTTTTTCATTTTATGTCTTGCAAAGCAAATAAAAGATTATTAATGAATTTCACAACTTTTTAAAAATATAAACTGACCTTGTTATCAAACTTGCAAATTTCATTGCTCCAATAATGTAATAAAACTACAAAACTCATAGAAACTCAGTTGATTTCTGCTCTTTATTCAGCTTATAACAATATTTTCTCTTGTTTGCATTTTATTTATTTTCACTTTCTCTTTCCAGCTATTTAATTGTAGCTATTAATACATAAAATGTTTTGTAATTTTAAGTTATTTTTTTCTGTCCCTCAATGCAATGTTTTGTTTTAATTTTTTCATAATAATTTAGTAATGTGAATAATTTTGACCTAACATATTTTACTTTGCACTCTCTGGGTAAGTGACTCAAATGATTCGATTCACTTTGGTGAGTGACTTATTAAAACTCGAGTCAGTAAAAGGAATCAAGAATTTCCATCACTCCAATAGGGGGAGCCTGGGAGGCGCTCTGGGTGTGCAGGTGTAGTCATGCAGCAGCCTCGTGGCAGACAATGTGAAGTGGAGTCCAACAGTTTTTTGACCTCGCTAAGTTCTTCTTTTTCATTTTCATATTTTCTTTGTAATTCGGTTTTTGCTTCTCCTTGGATGTTTATTCTTTCTTATAATCTGAAGAGGAATTCAAGTTTTCTTTTTTCTTTACTTCTGGATTGAGGAATTTTCGTGGATTTTTGGATTAACGAGGAGAACTACGGAGCGTCAAACTCAGGACTTAAAATTGGAACCACACAGATTATTTGAATTCTTCTGTTAAATAATGTCACTTTTTACATATTTTTGTTTGAACAGACATAGGAAAAAAAGTTATTTTAGAAAAAAAATGTTATTCAAACTTTCGACAAAAGTAAACTTGAAAAATAAGCATTTAATCTTCAAGGTCAACGTCCAGATGTGCCAAAGGTGAACAATAAAAATATTAGTTGTGAGTTGTGAGATTTTAAATGCACGCTTTTATTTTGTAAATACAGATTCTGATTCTAGAACATTCTAGAAGAAAAATCAGAACTTACCCGAGTGAATGTTGGTGGAGGCTAAACAGACTTCTAAAAGGAAAAGAACTAGCAAAGACGTCGACGCCATTCTTTGCTTTAATCGACAAATTGGAGCACGTAACATGAAAAAAAAAACTAAATCACCAAAGTATCAAAAGACCAATAAAAACCTATCGCGAAAGACAAAATGACGTCCGTATTAAATAGATATAGAGAATAAAAGCCGAACAGACAGACTTCCGCGAAAACTTCGTCGTGTTTAAAAAAACAAGTGAAAGAGAAACTAAACTCGGTTAAGACGCAGTTAAAAAAAAAAAAAGTGAAAGACCCGCGCACCAAAATAAAGTACTGTTGAAGTGATCCCCGATCCTCCTTCTGGTGGGTCTGGAGTCAGGAACCTTACAGTGAGTGTAATCAAAATCAACCAACAGAAAGTTCACACAAAGTCAGAACAGTCACATGCAACGTGGCTCTCTCTGGGACTTTCTGGGTGTTCCTCAACAACAGGCTGGATTTATTGATACATCTGTGATGCATGAATCCTCATACCCAATCACCATAACGCACAGAGACATTTCTCCTAATAAGGCGGAGTAACCTTTGCTATCGACAGAAGTCATGTTTTTCCTGCTCAGTGACTTTTGCTCAGGGGCGGAGTGGGACAACTTTTCAGCCCGAGAGTTTAATGGTCAAGACAAGCCCATTTTTGGGGGGTGGAGGGTGGGGGTCATAAATAACAAATACTAACAGACAAATAATTATAATAAAACTTGTGGTTTAACAGAAATATTTCCCTGTATGAACATGTGAATGAAAGGCTAAATTGAACTTTCTTTTAAATATATTTGAAAAAACATAATGACTCCAGAATCTACAGCATAAGTCTCCACATAAGAAGTGAACTAGTTTCTTCAACCTTATTTGTTACTTTGTCACAGTCAATGGACATGAGATTTTATGTTTCTGTTGACATGAGCATTAATCCTCCAAGTGGTCCTGACTGAGCATGCGCCAGCCTGTTTGAATGAACTTCAGAATGGAGATGGTTCTGACATGAAACTTATGGAAGATAAAAGCTCAAAGAGAATGTGAATGTCAGCCCAATATCTGTGTATCATCTGTGAAAACGTTATACTGTGTCAGTATTAGTGCTGAGAATCTCAGAGTCACTCACGATAGAATGTGATTTACGGTACATGGATCACGATACCAACAGTATTGCAATATGGTAAACGTTGCAATAATCAATGTTACCTTGGTAATTTATGATATAGCAATTTTAAAACAAAAATGTATATTTTTATTTTCTTCTAAATCTTTTTTTAGAACAATTTAAAACACAATATGTCAATTTTACGGCCTTTCCAACATTAAAATAACATTATCAATAAATACTAACATCTCTACCATAATTATATACATTTTAAGGCAATAAACAAATAGGCTAATAAACAAAGCTCTAGGAAGCAAAATGAAGAGTAAATCAAACGGCCTCACTTCAGAGAGCAATAAATGTGGAACAAAAAAAAATAATATAGTTCAAATTCAAATTAATTAATTTTACATTTTATGTCAGACAATGTGTTAATTGTTGACGCAACTATGAGCTTTCAGTCTGTTAATATTCTAGGATCATTGTTTTTACAGTGCTTGTATCCGTATTCATTCCCCTTCCTTTTATCAACACTTCCTGCACTTTTCTTTGATAATCAACACTTTAATCACGTGCTCCACGTGTGTACCACTATCATACACACCTGTTGGATCAATAACACCGCTAGAAGTCTCATTTGGACGGTCAGACGCTGCACACGAGTCCGCTAGAATCTGGAGTGTCTTAGCCACAGACAGTCTATGATTTTATCGCGGTGTTTGGACAGATTACTGCTGTTCCCGCCATTACAATCCATGTTATGTAACATTAAAACAGATCGCTGTCTGTGTCTACTTTACAAAAATACAGACACAGCTCGGACCTTTTCGCTCGCGGCCGCTCTGCCTCCCGCGCCACTATCACCATCATAGACTGTATATAAGAACTGGACAGAGCAAACCCCCCTACTTCCGTGTTCCATATAGGAAGTACCACTGGGTTCCAAAAAGGCCAAAGTCCCATTGACTTACATTGAGAAACAGACAGTTATTTCTCAGTCATTTTATATGTCAGAATAATCATTCTTCCTCTGCTGCTTTCTGATTAACTTCTTTTTTCTAATCCTTATTTTTTTTAAAGATTTTTTTCCATTATCACAAGTTATTAGAGTTATAAATTGACCAATCAGATGGCTCAATAAGCGTTTGTGGGTCTGACGTCGACCGTCTGGGGGGTTTGATTGACAGATGACGGGTAGCCAATGGGAGCAGACTTCATCAATGGGTCCGTGAAGACCTTTTAACACCTACTTTACAATTCAACAATGTACCAATCATTGTCCTACTGTTGTTTTCCTCAATGGAATGTACCGATGCAGCAGTTTAAAACAACAAGAGGAGCATGCTGTCGACATTTTTAGATGAGGATTTACTCTGTAGAAATAGATTTCACTCTGAGGTTATGTGCTTTGGACTTTTTTGTTTGTTTAACGTTCGTTTTTCTTTATTTCACTGTTTTGATTGTAGCTTATAAATTATAAGTTGCGTATATGCGCATAAAATCACCAACCAAAGTTTCATCTTCGCTGCACTTTTCCAGCTTCAGCCTGAATTAGACGCAGCCGTCTGAGGAGCGCGAGACAAACTTGAAAGGACCTGGTCGTATTTTCAAACAGAAAAAAGATCCAGCTGTTCACTTGTTAGGATGGTTATTTATTTTAAATACCGCTGAACGCGCTTCTCACGTGCATCTGATCAGACTGTAACGTGGCAGCACATGTGAAGAGACAGCGCGCGAGTCGGTCAGCAGCGTCACCCAAATGCTCCTTTTATCTCGACAAAAAGGAATAAATGTAAGTAAATCCAAAAGGA
The DNA here is from genome assembly GCF_002922805.2 of Oryzias melastigma. Lineage (NCBI taxonomy): Eukaryota > Metazoa > Chordata > Actinopteri > Beloniformes > Adrianichthyidae > Oryzias > Oryzias melastigma. The sequence goes on from NC_050516.1 coordinate 33,992,320, forward strand.
CCGCTGACAGAATCAAATGTTGGAATGGTTCTCCCTCAAAGGCTTCAACAATGACTTGTACAATTCTCTCGAGCCGCCGACGCTGAAGTTGGCTTCCGATTCACAGCGAGAGCGTTCCACTGTATTTTCGAACTCAGACCACCTAAAAACAGGTCCTGTTCGGAAAAATCGGAAGCCAACTTCAGCGTCATCGACTTGGGCCGCCGTTATTAAAGTAGAAGCTGTTTACATCTGCGGTCTCGTGGTCGAGGCGTGGAAAGAGGCAGACGGTTGTAATAAACTCACTCCTGATTGGCGACAGTACTTCCTGTAGATTCCATGACTCAGCTATGACTCAGACCAATCGCTGAAGATGGGTTGCAAATGGCGGTATCCGTTTCAGGAATTGACGGTGAAAGCGGCGGCCTACTTTCATGAGGAGAGGAAGTAATGCATTTCCAATGGGGGACCTCAGTGCTCGCTCAGTCCATTATTTTTACAGTCTATGATCACTTTCCGGCCCATAAATAGAACGTGATTCACATCAATGGTCCGGTCCAGACATGATGGTGTAACTAACTTCCTGGTTCTTTTATTTTGGAAGGTGTGTGGCCCTTCGTTGTTCCTTTAGAGGCAGGGAAGGCGTGGCAAGTTCAGCCAAAGCCCTCTGTAAAGAGAGAGGTTAAGTGTGTCGATAATAAAGAGACGGTGAGCATGACCACCACATGGCGGAGCCCTTGTCCTGTATTAATTTTGTCTGTACGTCGGCGTGACGGATAAACGAACCTCCCCGTCGCTCGGTTACACTGGTAAACCGCACTGTGGTGGACTCAACCAACTGTGAGAATTTAAAAGGGGTGTTTATGTTAAATCGTAGCTCCAAAACTGACGGTGTCGTCTCTTAAAGAGATGGACGAACACTGTAACAAAGATTCATTCATAATCTAACGTGAATAGTTTTCCATGAGGGTGACTGACCGGCACATGAATGAAGCAGCCCACCGGGAATCCTCCCGACTCTCCCGATTACCCACTCCGCCCTTGGACAGAAGTGACGTTTTTTCTACTCAGTGACTTTTGCTTGACCTGTGTGACAAGTGCAGCCGTCCCACTTCCTGTTCAAGCTGTATCCTGTTTCTCACTGTCAGGAGCACTTCCTCATTTTATTCTCTGCATATATAAAACAGAATACTTCTTCAGTACCTTTGTGTTCGTTTGTACGTTTTTAACACAAAAATATTATTTATTATAGGTTAATATGTCATATTAATCTAATTAAAATATAAAATATGACGACTTACTTATTTGTGTGAACTGGTTTAACCCTTCTATTGTCATATCTTATTTTGGTAAAAGAAACATGTCATTCACCATTCTTTTCATCCTAATGAGTTTATTTTTGAAGTTTATCATTTGGTTGTTCATGAGATCTGTCACTAGATCACAGCTCCCTCAAGTGTGTCTGTCACACGTCTTACAGGTCTGGACTTATCAGAGTTTGAGTGACATTGACCTCTGGGAGTCCAAACTTAGGGGTAATATTGTCATATTTGGGTCAGATGGGGTCACAGGCCGGACGGTCTTTGAGAAAACCTCCTGTTTGGTTTATGTTTGTTACTCACTGATCTGAGACAGATCTAATACATCCTCACACTTGATGACTGGGATTTCAGCTCAACTTGAATTTTGATTCAAAGACAATATTTGTATTTCTTTGGTCCAGTTACAAGAAATAGGAATAAATGCAACAATTACATTTTTCTGATGTTGGGGTCAATATAGGAAAAGTCATTGAATTCTGAGTTGAAAAAACATTGTTATGAGGATTATAGAGGGGTTTATTTATTATGAGTATATTAGGTGGTTTTAGGGTTAAGTAGATAGTAACTGAACGTTTGACCCAGAACACTTTGAGATCATTTATTTATCAGAGACTTTTTTAGGCAAATACATTTCAGGAATATTTGAAATTCACATTCTTCTGACGAACTTTTGGTTGAGCACATAAAAAAATGTATTTAATTTGTGCTAAAAGGCAAATATACACTTTGAAAAGAACATTTATAACATCCCTTTTTCAGATGAAATGAAGTGTAGCTTTGATGTTTTGAGACGTTTCTTTAAACACCTTTTTTAAATCTTTCATTCAAACAGCCACAACAGTCGTTTGTGTTCGTCTTAAATGCATTTAAATGTGAATTAAAGTCCTCCAATTAGTTCCTGAAGATGGATTTCTTCAGGAAGATCAAAGCTGTTCCTCCTCTCAGTTTCTACAGAACATTCTGGATGTTCTCCAGAAGAGACACAAAGAGACATTAAGACATTCTTATGTTTATTACAACATATTTACAAGTTGACTTCCTAATTGTTTGTTAGACTTTGAGGGTCCAGGAACGTTATGAAGGACAAATGAAAGTAACAGAAGTCACAAACAGACGACTTCTGTTTCTGAGAATAAAGTTTCAAGTGTTTAACTCTAGTTAAGATTAAAAAATAAACGTTTCAAACAAGAAAATCATGTTCCTTGTTCTTCTTTTACTGATTCCTTCATAGAGGTTTAGGTTTGGGCTTTGATTGATTCCAGTTTCCTTTAACAAAGTTAGGAGACGAAAGAGCAAACTCCAGTTATAGGAAAAGAAAAGCCTTAAATACTTCAAAAGATTTAAAAAATGAACAAGTTCACGAGGAGAAATCATCTCTTTTGTTTTTGGTGTAAACAGTTTTACTGTTCAAATAGTAAAATATTCACTTTTACTGAACAAATACTCTTTATTTTATACATCAGGATCATCTTCCACATGTTGACACAATTCTTGAAAAATAAATAAATATCAGTAAAACTGGACTGAAAAAGCAAACATGTCAAAGCAGTTTTGATGTATTGAAATGTCTGTAAAATGTTCAGTCTCACATCATTTTTATTCATCTGCAGGAAGAGAAACAGGAAAAATCCAAGCATGAGATGGTTTTCCTGGTAGGATTCTGCAGTCTGGAGGTAACAGTTGGTATGAAGCCTCAGAGGTTAAGAGTCACTTCAATCAGAAGAACCCGAGGAACCTTCATCTGGATCTGCTTCTGCTAGATGGATCAGGTGATCCTGAATCTGCAGAAAAGACAGAAACAAAGGAAACATCAGCAATTAGAAGCCACGCCCCTAATGGAGTTAGAGGCGTGGCTTCTGGGATGACACTGGCTTGTTTTATCAGCCAAACTCAACCAAATCCTGATGGTTGATGTTTACTCACCCGGATCAGGTTTGTGTCAGAGGATAGAGCAGGATCTGGGTTCTCTGCTGGTTCTAGTCTGTTTGAATCTGGGATGAACAAAACATGAAATCTGATGGAAAAATCTCTCAAACTTTCCTAACATTGTTCAGCAACAATCAGTCTGCAGCGCTGCAAACTCCAACCGTAACCATGGAGACAGCTTTCTATTATTATGGGCTGAGATCTTTACAAAGTGACCAATGAGAGAGGAGTCTTTCAAAGTCATGATTTAGGTTTCATTACCTTTATTCCCTGCAGATGTCACCAGAAACCACAGAACAAAAATAGTTTTTTCCAAGCTTGTACTGCTGGTTCTGATTTATTAAGGGCCATAAAATCTCTTGGAGAACCTCTAGACTGTAGTGCTGATTGTTGGTGTGCAGGTTGTACAGTATAGTAAAGAAGCTGGCCTTCAAACATTAATGTTTTTTCACTCAAAGAGACGATTCTTGAGTGTTTTCTCCTCTTTTGAACTGAAACAATGAAAAGTCTCACAGGTCGTTGATGTGTTGAGAAGGAGGAGTCTGTGTGATGATGCGAGCGACAGAGTTTCTGGACTAACTAGTTTCTAGAGTTCTTGAGAAAAGCCATAAAGTATCCAACTGTCTATGATAAGAACGAGTAAACTAAAGTTTTCTACTCACCGTTCAGAGGCTGAAGTTCTTCTTCTGTAACAACAGAGAAAGAAAGTCAACACAAACCCACAACAAGTTCATGAATCTGAAGGTTTTCTGCACAAACATCAGTGCAGACAGCGCCTGCTGCTGGTCGTACTCGAATGTTTCTGTAAAGAAGATTCTAGATCTCACCTTCATCCGGGTTTGTATCGTTTCTTTCTTTTAAAAGTCTCTTAATCACCGAACGTTCTGTTTGAAAAACCAAAGCAGAGTTAATGGATTAAAGATGCTCAGAATATGAAGACAGATTTACTGAACAGATGAAAACTGGAGTTTTTCTTACTTTGGTGGATAATAATCAGGCCCACGACAAAAAGAAGAGAAGTGTAAAGGGCAAAAAACACCAGGTAGAGGACATCTTCATTCTCTGCACATAAAAGCAGTTATTAACATTCACAAAGGACTTTTTCTGGATCGTAGAGTTTCTTCCTGCAGACATGATGACTCACTAAAAAAGAGAGGGTTCTGCAGCTCGCTGCTGTTCCCAGAGCTGACAGAGTTTTCCAGACTGCAGATGAACATCAGCTCCTTGGTCTCCTAAAGACAAACCAAAACATCGCCGTGGGCAGAAGTCACAATGTTAAGAAACTACAATGAAATTGGGTTTTTCTTTGTTCAGATTCTGTCAATAATTCACAGGAGTTTGTAGCTGAACGTGACACATATTTTCTGTACCTTTGTGATGTTCAGCTCCTTTCCTTCTTTTTTAAGCTTGTCGTCAAGAATCCAGAAAATGTGGACTTCTCCCAGATCATCTGTTCTGTTAAACGTACAGCTGAGGGTACACTGGGTTTCTTCAGGATTACAGCTCAGAGTGATGTTGGGTTTGGGGACTGGAGCTGAAATGAGAAGAAATAACAGAAAGTTGGATTTCAGGTGCCAGTAACTTCTTCTGATGGTACGGACACAACACGTATCAGAGTACTGGGATATTCACTCTGTTCCCAAAAAGAAAATATGGATATTTGCCATGTCCAGATTTGGAATCTTCTTAAGTCTATTGGAGTAAAAATACTCTTTGGTCAATGTAATTATTGCTGTAAAAATGTTGGATTTTAAGTCCATAAATTGAGACACATACTCAGTTTTATGGTCCATAAACTAGAGCTGTGGATCGTTATTTAAGTGGTGATCCGATTCATAAATCAAGACAAACGATTCACAGATTGAACCACGATTCTACTGTTTAATATCTCATGTTTGAATAGTTGCTAAATGAACGCTTTCATTTTACTGGAAGAAGGAAAATGTAAATTATTTGTACTTAATCACCATCAAAACTAATCTTGTTAAGAGTCCTGAAATCAAACTCTTCACTTGATTCTGTGTTTTTTCAATCTGCTGCAGCCAGAGACTGGAATGAGTTTAAAAATCTCCCAGATTGGACATTTTTATGTCACAAACAGATTTTAAAAACACCTTAATGACCAGATGAATGCTGTTGTTAATCATCGCAATGATTTTAGGGTTTGATATTTTAGATTCTATTGTATTTTATTTCTTGTAACTTCTTTTTTTCATCCTCTAAAGGTTTTGCCTTTTTCCAAGGTCACAGTTGAAACTAAGAATGCTGTTCTTAATCTGTCCCTCCTGGATACATAAAGGTTAAATAAAAATGTTAAATATATATAAACCTTCAGCAGTAAAATAAAGGTCATTCTAACCAGAAATCTTGATAAAGTTCTCCTCAGTTTTTCCATCCTCAAAGTTCTGACTTTGGAACGACTTACAGAAAACCTGCAGTTTTACAGCAGTTTGTGTTTTGTTGTTAATCTGTGTCGTGTACACGCCGCCGTCCTCCAGTCTCACGCTATTGATCGTCAGCTCTCCTGTTTCAGTGTTTAAGCTGCAGCCATCTGGAAAAAGGACAAATATTAATGTTAGAACATTTTCAACCTTTTATTCTAAGATTTGTTTAAATTAGAGCAAAACAAAAACGACAAAGTTTATCCTCCAGATGGAAAGAAGAGGACAGGATTTTACTTCATAAAGAGTCAGTATTGGAGTCTCATTGTGTTTGTATACCGGTGAAAAACAAAGAAGTTCTGACCTTTAAAGATCCGGGAGAAAGGAGCTTTCTGTCCATTCCAGTCTGCAGCTAGATGAGTTTTGTATCTCCATGTTATGATTGTGATTGGATCTTCTACATGATCTGGACTGAGGACAACAGTGGAGTCTCTTAACCTGTCAAGGATCTTCTCTGCAGAACAAACCGTAATGACAAATGAATACAGTCACTGATACAACTATCATCATTTCTGATCAGAATCCAATCAAACTTTATTTATATAAACCGACTACGGTCTCTGCAGTCCTGAGGCTACGAAAGGCCAGTGCTGGAGCGGAGAACCTCAGGGTCTGCCGAGGCTCGTACTTTAAAGGTAAAACCCTTAAATAAGAATGCCCACGACCTGACACAAGATGTTTACATCTAATTTACATCAAATAAAGCAATTTATGGGTTCAAATAGTATTACATTTAAAATTTCTTTAGAGTAGAAGTATTAACTGAGCTCCAAAAAGTAACTTTTAAATCTTGCTTAAAGCAAGTGTCCTAAAGTAGCTTTCACAAAAACAAATTCATGTTAGATGTGAGTTCTGATTTAAACTGTAAACTTTTATGTTTTAAATACAGTCTGATTCTAGAATATTCTCAAAGATATCATTAGAACTTACCTGAGTGAACGTCTGTTGTAATCCAGGCTAAAAACAGAACCACTGAGGGTGTCGACGACATTCTTCTAATTCATTCAGAATCAAAAGCCCGCGATGTAAAACAAGAATTAAACGGATAACGTTAGAAAATGAAATGGAAACACAAACATAATACGCGTATCAAATAGAAGTTTAAAGACAAAGCATGTCGGTTAAAAGCTTCTTCCTCGTCTGCAAACAAATGAAAGAGAAACAAACTGAACTTATGACACAACTTTAAAAAATGTCTTCAGGTTCAACCTCAGAACAGAAGGAAATACCTGAGAGTTCATTCCTGCATTTCTCAGTACCAACAAAGTTACGCAATTAGTACAGATGTGAGTAATAAAGACAAATCATGGTAGAAAACAAAAACAGTTAAACTAGTTTGAGTAGTTCATAAAACACTTTAATGTATGCAGCTAAGACGCTGCATTGACACATGTGTTTACTGTGTCCAGGAGTAAATATTATTGTTGTTGGTTCCACATATTATCCGTAACACTTACTCTTCCTCCAGGTCCATGCAGTCAAGAGAAAAAGTTCATATTAGGAAAATTACCCACTAATACTTGCTTTCTTAAAATACCATAATTCAACAATATAACATTTTACATTTGAACTAAAAATGCTACAAAATATTGTTAAAACTGTCCAGGAATTCATATATATCTATCTATATATATATATATATATATAGATAGATATGTGGCTAAAACATTTTTTGATATTTCTTAAACATCCAACTTCTTCCTAAACTAAATTTGAGTTTTTACACAATTTTCTTTTCAAATTCAAAACAGGAAGAGAGTTTAATTCCAGTGGGTTCATTATTGTTTTGAAAACCAAATATTTTCAATTGTTTTATAAGGACGTTGAAAATGATGATAAAACAAATCAAAGTATGAAACATTACTACACAAAAAACAGTTTGAATTGGTTCAAATATTTTTCCTTTAAAAACGTAAATTATTACTATATTGTGTGTTTTTTTGTAATCTGATCATGAATTACATCATACATGAGTAAATAAGAATCTCAGGAGTTCGTACTCTGATCAAAGACTTCATGTGATCATGGATGTAGGTGTAATCTGATTACAGATTAAATGTGTGACTCAGAAATGGTCTGATGGACCGACTCGGTTTCAGACGTGTCACCGTATCTTTCCACATCTGTCTTTGAGCAGTGGCATAGACCACATGTGATGGAGCTTCTTTTAGCTTCATTTTTCACTCTGAATTTCAGTGAAACCTGGTTATGTCTTGAACATGATCTTTAGCACAAGGTTGTTCCTCTGAAAAATAAACTTCAATTAAAGACATTTGTTTGTGCTGTTTTTCCCTTGAGAATTTGGATATGAGGACAAAAAGTAAGGAAATGAAATAGTGAATTACTTTTTTAAATAAGTCATTTCAAAGTAAGTCATTTACCGTTTCATCCAGTAACTAAAGTAATCAAATACTTTTTAAAGTAATTTACCCAACACAGTCTGTTAAAATAAAACACTTCTTAAAGCCACTTTAGTCGTATTTTAATCTTTTACTGTTCCACAATATAACAACTTTAAATTAAAATACCTCAAATTGAGGATTTTACAGCAATTATTAGGTTAGATGAAAAATACAATCATTAGAATAATAATTACAGTTCATGATTGATTAGTTGCACAAAGAATGAATCTCGTGACAGCAGCAAGTAAAACATTTTAAAGTGTTCAGTCAGTCATTGATCAGCCTCAAATCAACTTTCTTTAAGTGAAATGTTATAAGAAATGTTTTTTTTCTAATAACAGACACGACTGCCTTAATTGTGCTATCCGAGGTATGTTGATGTCAGGAGTGGGATCGTCTGTAACCCCGAGACAGCGTGCTAAACTTCCTTTTTTCAATTATTTTTTATCTTTACTGGTGTCTATTGCAGACATGAAACCCTGTCCACTTGTGTCACAGAAGGGATAATCCTTCAATGTAAGGGTGGGGTCATCTGGACCCCAAAACATAGCACAAAGATTAAAGGGCCTGCGCCAGGAGAAAGTGAAAGTGAGAAAGTCATAAGCAAAAGGTGGAGAACAAGAGATCGAGTTGTCTTACTTCTGAGTAGGAAATAATAGATAATATTTGATATAGCTTAAGAAAAGCTTGATATAGGCCCTTTAAATGAAAAATTATTAGAAAAACAGCATCAAAACTATAAAAACCTTGTTCCATGATAATTGGTCTAGAAGATCAGAGAACTTCTGCAGATCTGAGCTGTCTGGAGGTTACATTTGTTCTGACGTCTCAGAGGTGGAGATGTTTCCATCAGGAGAATCTTAGGAGGAAAAAAAGAAGAAAAGCCATCAATTCTGGGGTAAAACAATGAATATTTCACATTAGTTCATCTCAAGTGTTGAAA